>NW_027454304.1:0-47500 GCF_040206685.1 Ascaphus truei
GTAGTTCCCTGCCGGCGCTCGTAGTTGCTTGCACACAGACGGCCACTTACTTCCGTCAAGACTCCCTGGTACTGGTCCCGCAGTCGGACGCGCCCGCGGGAGTTCACCGGTTAGCAGTGGACCTATCGGAAGGACCTGTGGCTGAACTGTGCTTTTATACTGTGTGAGTGATACATGTTTTCATTACTTATTAAACTGTTGGTATATGCTAACTCTGGCTCGGCCCGTTCTCTACATTTGGGATTGTGGGAGAGGTGCCACTCGCTCACCATACCCGATTGGAATTTCTGAGAGGACGTGTCTGATGTTGGAGACCCAAAATATCTGATTTGACATTGAAGCAATATCTCTCTGAGGGAAGGGGCTCACACAAGGCCGTGTGAGTTGATTTATATATAGTTTCCACATCTCCGTCCCTCCCCCTTCCCCTCCCCCCCCACCCTCCCTCTATCCCTGTCTCACATTCCCCATTGTGGGAGCATTACTTTTCATACTGTTAAAAAATTGCATTTATTATTGTCTTTCCAAATCTCTGAGATTGACAGTCTGCGCTGACCTTTATCCCGTTTCCATGCCGCTGTAAGAAGATCTGGGGTTGATCTTCTCTGGGTGAAGCTGCAAAGCATTTTGAAGGGTCCAGTATAGCATTGATTTTGTGGTCTTTGATTGTGTTACACTTTTATGCACGTTACTTTTTTTAGGGAGCGCCCCAGTTTTTGTCTGTTCCATCAGTAGAAAGTTGAAACAAAAAAAATACAATGTCGCAAATGTTTCAACAACCGAGTTAAGGTAAATTATATATCCAGCTAAGCTGTATACTGGAAAAATATTTGAGATACCTGGAGGTTGTGTATCAGAGCCACTGATCTCTAAGGATTCCAGAGAAGACATCATCAGAAGCAATTCTTGTTCTTCTGCACTCAGCTCCGTGTCATGAATAATGCATCTTCTGAAAGAATCCAAGTACTTCCCAATAGCTGGTCTGATGCTTGTAACAAAACCACTGCTTTTATTCAGCTCGAGCTCAATACGATTGGAGATTGAGAACAGCACCTTCACATTTTTAATGTCGTTTTGTGTCAATGTGTGAATGTCAGCTACATTCATTTTAAAGACGTGAACTTTATGGCCCGCCAGTGACAAAAAGGGGTGGACAAGAGAGTCGCTAATTCTAATTTGTTGGGGGAAAAGTGAAAGAAACTCATTCATCTCTTTGATATGCCTCAGATTCTTTTGCACCATGTCATTGAGATTAAGATATGCAGAGGAATAATCCTGCTCAACTGTAGGTACCCCTTGGTTTTCATACATTTTTGACACAGCTAAAAAATCTGGTGCCACACGACCTTTATTTCCAGTAATACAAACCTGAATACTGCTCAGCAAAGCAATGCTTTCTGGGTATTTTCCCAGAAAGAAGAGAATGTCATTATCAATATTTTTTTTAATGGGACTCACAGTGAAAGAAAGAGTTTTGCCAGCAAGAAACTGCATGATTATAGGAGCACAGTCAGACAGACACTGACTTTCCACTGCTGCATTAACAGCAAATGTGAGCAGCAGCCTCATAAATAAGGACTCAGATGTTGCTCGGTCACCTTCTCTTAATCTTATAATGAGATATTCTTCAGCCAATTGAAGCTCAGGATGTCTCTGCAAGTGCTCCTTACTTTCTAAATGACAATCTAGTGCTTCCTTACTGTTGAACAAACTGAATAAGTATGACAGGATGTTAAGAGTTGCCTTTGAGGAATTCCCACTTGCATACTTCAGTAAATACTGGTGAGGTCCTGCGACTTTGAGAAAAGTGTTCACGTGTTGAAGGTAGTGAAGCCCCTTGTCCAGATCTTCTTGTGTATCAGATTCCAGAAATTCGCTCAGCCGCTTCCCAGCGAGAAACTCCTGGAACGAGGGATGAAAGAACCTGTGGCTCGGACGAAGTCTTTGTGCCGTGAATTTGCTTAAGAGACCGAACTGGAGGGCTTCGTCACTGGACACACCGACATCATGGAGGTCATCCTCTGTGAAATCAAAACGTGATTGCAAGAGGCCCTTCAGAGCGAGTTCTCCGCAAGACGAGACCAAAGCTTTAACTCTCTCGGTATCTCTGGGGAATTTTAACATGTTATACAGCAAATATACTTTAAAAATGTGTGTGTCGCTGATTGTGCTACCCCCGGGATGTTGAAGCCAGTAGGAACATTGTGCAAGAGTGACCAGAGGCGTTCGCAGAGTGGCCTGCAAACTTTTTTGTGTTTCTAATTCTATGAAAAATGCCTTCACTCGCTCAAGGTCATGTGAAAATAAGTTCTTGACCAAGTAGATAGTGCTGTACAAAGGGAATTCCTGGAGGCTCAGAATGGTCCTTGCATACTGGCGCAGCCTCCTCCCCTTGTCAGTGCGCGATGTGACTGCCAGACTCACTCTATTCAGGTGGTTATTTAGTAAAAGCTCTTCTATGGCTACAGAGTCCATCACAGCGTAGTCATCCAGGAGGAACAAGACTTGGCTCTTTAATTTTTTCATTATGTCCATCAGAGTCTCATTAGTGAGAGATGTTGTAGGGCCAATCAGCTGTTTGCAGATTATGTCAGCCATAGTTTGTTGGCTTTCAATGGAGGAAACCGAGATATAAAACACAAGGCTGAACCTGCTTAGTATGGGGCAGCGCCCTGAGGCCCAAAGAATCGCGATCTTCCTGAGCAGAGCTGTTTTCCCACTGCCGGCTTCACCTTCTATCATGGTGATGTCCCTCAGGTCAGACAGAATATCAGGCAATGTGAGCCGCTGCAGGGGCTGATTTCTGGTGTCCTTAGAAACAACACATATATCTGCATAAAGGGATTTCAGATCGATGCCAAGTTTAATAGACTCTTCGAAGGAGGATAATCTACAAAACAATGGATCATTGTAAATTTGAACAAGCTGCTCGTTCAAAGTCTTCATTTCTTCAAGATGCTGAATTTGTTCATATGTTTTTTCTGTAAAAACATTAAAAAAACATAATAAGCAATATATACTAGCAGCTTAAAGCGGACAACACTGATGTGGTAAGCAGCTTTCTGATCCAAACTGTGTATGTTGACCTGTACATGGCAAAGGAATGGAAGCAGGCACACGGTCTTTCTAAAGGTGCAGTTTATTGTGCCACCAAAGGTCCAACGTTTCGGCAAATAGATTGCCTTTAGAAAGACCGTGTGCCTGCTTCCATTCCTTTGCTCGAGTACCTCTGGGATGTCTGGACCTCCCTCGACACGGCATCGGCAGATAAGTATCCCCCTCCAGCCCCTACCAGCGGTGTGCATGTGCTTCTACATATGACCTGTACATGGCCACAGATTGCAATAACATTGGCTACATCTGTATGTATTTATGAATATTTTTTATAGCGCCAACAGTGTATGCAGCGCTCTACAAAATAGACAATACAATACAGGGAATTACAATAAGTGCAACAAACAATATGTTCTCTGAGTCAAAGTTAATTATATGCAAACATCCGTACATTTCACTTGCATAGGCTTCACATCAAATTACTGTATAGCTTGTTAGTCTTAACGCGACTTTAAGTTAGGATAACATGGCCATAAAAGTGCAATGTTACATAGTTGGCTAGTTACATTTCTTGGAGGCATCTGCATTGGGAAGTGTTTGTCAGTCAAGTGTTTTATTTACTTCATTCCCATTCTGTCCTTATCAGACAACCAATAAAGTTAAGGGGAAGTTGGGAGAGGGGACTGTGGCTGTGCAAGTACTTGTTGAACACACAGTGACATCGCATAAACGGGAGGAGTGAGAGTAAATCAGACCCATCCCAAGACGACTTTAAAAACAAAAAATTTAAAATAGTTATAGGTGTCATATTTGGGTAGAAAAGTTATCACATTAGTCCCAGGGGGGATTTCCCCTTTAATTCCCTTAACAGAGCTTTGTGGATCTGGGCCTGTGTTATGTTAGGAGTCCTACAGAGACAGCAGGTTATCTCTCCCAATCTCGTCCTCGCCTCTCACATGCAACTTCACCTCCTTGTGGAGTAATCCCACCCTCAAACCTCATACCCATCCCCTGTCATCCTCCTGCTACTCTCCCTTTCTCCTGTGCCCTTTGGAATGCTCGCTCCCTTTCTAACAAATTCCTCTCTGTACATGACTTCCTTTTCTCTCACTCTCGTCTCCTCTTTGCTACAACTGAGACCTGGCTCACTCAGTTTGACTCTGTACTGGAAGCTGCCATCTCTTATGGTGGGTTTTCTTCCTGCCACACTCCGCGCCCTGATGGCAGGGGTGGAGGCGTGGGTCTCCTCTCCTCAAACTGATTCCTCCCTCCCTTTCCTTCCTTTGAGGCTCACACTGTACAGCTTTTTTCTCCTCTCCCTTTCCACGTGGCGTTCATCAATAGGCCACCTACCTCTACTCATCCCCCTTCTGTCTTTTGCTCTCACTCTGAATCCTGGCTCTCCTTATTTCTCTTCTACAACTCTCCTGTTCTTCTCCTTGGGGACTTCAACTGCCATATTGATGACCCCTGCTGATCATCCTCAGCAACAGGTATGCTCGTTTTTCCCTGAAACCAGCCAGCAGAAGTGAGTATTCAGCTGAGAGATCTGGTAGGCAGAGTCCTGCGTGTGACAGGCAATACCACAGTCGGTCCCACTGTGCCTTTATAAATGCCAGATACCCCTATCTCTGAGGGCTGATACCATGACACACAAGAGGCTAAGAAATAAACTGGTTACAATATCATTCTTACCTGCTCCTGTTGACAGCTTCCTTTTGCCCCAAATAGTTGAGAAGGACGTCCCCTATGATAAATCACAAGAACAATTGGACATAACATACTGCAATAAAGTAGAATGATTACAAGTGGAAACATTTTTATTTTATAATTTGCAATGTTTTTGTGACTTACGGCATTGTGCAAAATATCTGATTTTTTGCCTCCAACAGTTACATTTGGCACAGTTTCTAAAGCAAGCACATACAATCTACAGCTCAGCAGATTACAGACAAAGACCGAGGTGTGAAGGTGTTAGGGAGTATTGCACTCGTTATCATTCAATATTGTGTTGCCACTGCTACAATGTTTAACGCGCACTTTATTAGGGCTATATTGAAACAAATGGAGCCACATGTAACAACATTGGGCAATTTCGCAAACTACCTGCAGAATATCGCAAAGTTTTCATCTCCTGTCATTTTTCTTCATACTTTAGGGTTATTTTCTAAGGTTGCCCAGTTGCAAAACCAGCACAGAAGAATTGTACCAGATTTATCAAAGCGATAACTCCAATTGCTTTCAATTGGATTTCTTTTTTTATATATATATTTTTCTTTTTTTTTTTATATATAAATATGGTGTATGGTGTTCTTTTTGCACTGATTTTGCCCTAGTTTTGTAGACGGTGACATAAGAGTTGGGTGGGGCAAAATGGACACAAATTGCCTCATTTTTATCTTGCGCCTTTTTGTGTCACTGCATAAGGAGTTAGGGTAAAGTTATGTCATACTCAGATGATGAGTGTGGCACATTCTATATTGTATTTTACGTTAAGGAAAAAAATCAGCCCAGACTGAAGTGGCATAAACTTTTCTGGCTATCGATTGTAAGAAACTCTTTCTTACATGTGATGGAAGCAAAAGAAAACAGAGCGTGAAAGCAAACTTCTATTCACAGTTTCTTGGCGTCATACATCTCCCACCAGCTCTATTCAGGGTATTGTATCCAGGACAGGTTGATGACCTGTACTAAATCTATCTATATGTACTGATCTATGTACTAAACATTGCAAATGGAATTAAAAAACAACACAAAAAAACACTAGGTACCAAATTCATTGTTAAATGGCAAGTGAAGTAAAACTTCCAACTTTATCAAATGCAAATACTTATTTTTTACCGTAACTCCTGTAAATCCACAATAACTTTGAATGTACTGCTTAATTTCATTTTTGGATTGTTTGCTGTGAAGAAATGCACATCTAAGACCAAAAAAAAAAACAGATTTAAAAGGAGTCCATATTTGTTATTTAATATTACTTGAATGCTTTTCATTTTTACTTTGAATTAGGCACATACTATTTTTTTAAACAGTGAACCTCACTGGCTGCTCAACAGTCACAGCTGAAAAGGGGAATTATTTGTTATTCTTGTTCTTAAACTTTTGCGATAACTACAATTTCCAATAATAACATTCACATACATTGTCATATAGATCAGAGCTTCTCAAAATTTTCCATGTGGATATGGAATGGATAGTTTTTATGATCATAGTACTGTAAGGCCTGGGACATAGTGAGCTTTAAGCTCGCTGAGGCGGGCTGAGCCGCCCTGAGCAGATGCACACAGCCCCTGCATCTGTCATCAGCGTGGCTATAGTTTCTCCCTCCGCATGCGCGCTGATGCATGCGGAGGCTGAGAAACTTTCCCGAGACAGGCAGTTTTGAAATTTGCCGCTCGGGGAAGCGGAGGAGTGGTCACGTGCCCATCCAATGGGAGCGGGAGACTAGCCCCGCCTCCCGCTCCACCTCCTGGCAAGTGTTCGAATACTCGTGGCTGCATCAGTATGCAATGCAGTACAATGGAGCATGAAGACAATAACAATAAAATTACAACATAAACACAAATGGGTACACTAGCTAAGGAGAATCCTTCTCCAACCAAGGCGTTCAAGGTCCAAAAGAAGGGAAGAACAGAAGCATAAGGTTGACAGGGAAAATAGGTTGGTGTGTTTCTAAACGCTGCTTGCCATGAAACAATCAGCTGAAATTTTATTTTCTATGTAATAGACCAGGGGTGGGCAAACTGGGGGAGGCGCAAGATTGTTATGGGGGTTGCAAGATTGTTATGGGGGGGCGCGGCAGTTGCAGAGGCCCCGCGCTCTTCCCCCAAGGCATTTAAATGAATGCTGGGGGATCGTGTGAGGCCTCTGCAACTTCACTTACCTTCTCTTCGGCGTCGTGTCGCCATGGCAACGCAGCGCCAAATGAAGCAGCGGGGTCATATGATATCACGTTGGTATGGCAACGTGATGCCACGTGACCCCGCGTCGTCGTTTGACACCAGAGAGAAGGTAAGGGGGGGGGGGGCGTGAGCAGGGAGGGAACGATTGCGCACTCCTGTAATAGATGATAGGTATTATAGTTCAGGCAGGAGGAGAAAATTGGGTTTATCAGGAGAGTGGTGCATAGGCTTTCTTAAAGAAGTATGTTTTCAGGCCATGTGTAAATGTGTGAGGTGGGGTTTTGGAGCCTGATGCTGCTGGAATGTGTGGTGAAGAACAGGAGAAGTAGCAGGAGTGGGAGGACAGGGAAGAGGAGTGATGGAGTTGATGTGCAGAGCAGAGAAGGTGTGTGGGGAAGTATTTGGAGATGTATGGAGGAAGCACTTGGGGGAGAGATTTGTATAGGATTAGAATCTTGAATTTGATTCTGGGTGCTCACCAGGTTTCTATGACCGAAAGGTAGAGAAACTATTAGATATGTATCCAGGTCCCCTCTTACCTCCTGGCCGGGGAGGGGGATTACTACAGAGGTGCACTGGAGCTGCAGGCGGATGCAGCTGGCTTCGGGGAGACGCTCCAGTGTGCCGGAGCTCAGCGGCGTACCCGACAAGCGGGGGTCGCCACCATAGAAGTTGCGCATGCGCGATTGGCCACTGCGCATGCGCGGGGATCCTGGGGTAGTGCGGCAACCATTAGGCAGGCTCCGCAGGAGACTATATGTCCCAGCAACCCCAGGGGCTGCTCACACATGGCTAAGGAGAGTCAATAGGGGACGCTTCACCAGTAACTGTATAGTATCAGTGCACCGGTGACTGAGGCCACGCGGTGTGCACGGCCTGCGGCCTGTGACCAGACCACAGGCACCTTACTAAAGACATTTACAGGGACACATTCCAGCGGGAGACCCCTCAAGAGGCGGACGCCTGGCGGATGAAGAGGATCTGGTAGATCGCGTCGTCGGATCACTCTGCGGTCCAACGGATCAACCCTCTTCAGTTTGATCTGGTCTGATCTTAGACCAGGACAGGTATCACGTGCACCAATGGCCATATACACAGTGGGTAGCACTACTCCACACACTTTGGGTGGGCTTGGCTCTGTGGACACCAGGTGGTAAGGTCCAGGGCACCTCAGTACTTTGGGGGATCTCACCGGGGTGTGTGTGTGTGTGTGTGTGTGTGTGTGTGTGTGTGTGTGTGTGTGTGTGTGTGTGTGTTTGTGTGTGTGTGTGTGTGTGTGTATATATATATATATAGCAAATGGAAATATTCCAAGTTTTAGACAGGTTTGCAACCCCGCCTTTCACCATTATCACCCAGCACACAGCACTTCCACTGCAGCAAGGGATTCTGGGAAATTACATGCAAATGGGCACACAGTGTCACCTTTTGCTTCAAAACCATTTTTAACATGGTTCCCTATAGGCTTAAGCTTGCTGCATGGTCACAGCTTTAAGCACAGCCAGGGTTAAAATGCATAGCCAGAAAACCCACCCACAGACAGCCGTTTCGACCTTCATGGGTCTCATCAGTGTGGGGTTGGTTAACTGGCTATGCAATGAAGCAATGAGGATGGGGTTTACCATAATTAGTTAAGTTATGGTGGGTAAAAAAAGTGACAAAAACCTGATAATGGTGAAAGGCGAGTGGCATGGGAGAGGGAGAGTGGCTCAGTGAGTAAAAGACACTGACTGGCACTGAGAGTTTGAAGCAGGGGAGCCTGGTTCAATTCCCGGTGTCGGCTCCTTGTGACCTTGGGCAAGTCACTTTATCTCCCTGTGCCTCAGGCACCAAAAACTAGATTGTAAGCTCCACGGGGCAGGGACCTGTGCCTGCAAAATGTCTCTGTAAAGCGCTACGTATAACTAGCAGCGCTATACAAAAGCATGCTATTATTATTAAGGCGGGGTTGCAGACTATATATATATATATAGTATTGTATGTCTTTATTTATATAGCGCCAAAAATGTACTCAGCGCTTCACAAAGAATACAGTACAGGGAATTAAAATACATTAAGTGCAGCAAAATCAGACAATAGGAAAGGAAATCCCTGCCCCGAAAAGCTTACAATCTATGAGGTTTGAGGGGAACTTACAGAGACAGCAGGTGAGGGAATAAGTGCTGTAGATGGCAGTGTTTGGTCACAATGGGTGGTAGGAGTGACTGTGGGACAGTAACCATGAGTGCAGGCTGTTGGGATGCTTAATGTGTGGGGTGAGTTTTAAGGTTAGTCAGTATTAATTCAGAAGGTTAACACCATTTACAAGAAGAGATGGCAGGGAGATGGCAGGGAGGCATGGTGAGATCAGGTGTGTATGTCTTAGTTCAGGCTTAGGGGAGATCCCCAGCAGCAGGAAGGAGTAGATAGAGGGTGTAAATAGAGGATTTGTGTGGGTGTTTTTTTATTGAGGGGTAAAGAAGTTGTTGGGAGAGAGGTGTATAAATAACAGTGCAGTGGGAGACGTTCACAAAGGAGTGAGGAAACAGTAAACAGACAAAGCAATAGGGAGGGCATAGTGAGATGCAGAAGGAGAGACTTCCCAGGTATTGGAGGATAGGAAGAGTACAAAGAATCACAGCTTTTAGAAAGTCAAGTTCTCACAGCTGCAGAGTTGTTGTTGTGCAAAGTCCAGATCTTCCTCAAATCTTCACCTCCAATTTCAACTCCAAAATTAACTCAATTAAATTGGCTATGTGTAACATCAAAGTGTAACATTTAAGTGTGTGGCAGAGTTAATCTTGGAGTTGAAATTGCAGGTGAAGATTGTAGGAAGATCGGGACTCTGAATAACAACTTTACAACTGTGAGAACTTTACTTTCTAAAAGCTGTGATTAATTGTACTCTTCCTATCCTTCAATAACTGGGAAGTCTCTCCTCTTGTATCTCACTATGCCCTCCTTATTGCATTTTCTATTTACTGTTTCCTTACTCCTTGGTGAATGTCCATGTTCTCTCCAATTTCCCCACTCCCCACTGCATCATTATTTATACACCTCTCTCCCAACAACCCTCAATAAAAAAACACCCACACAAATCCTCTATTCACACCCTCTATCTACTCCTTCCTGCTGCTGGGGATCTCCCCTAAGCCTGAAGCCAGACATACACACCTGATCTCACCCACGCCTCCCTGCCATCGCTTCCCCTGTAAATGGTGTTAACCTTTTCATTTAACACTGACTAACCTTAAAACTTGCCCAACAAATCAAGCATCCCAATAGCCTGCACTCATGGCTGTTGTTCCACAGTCACTTATACCACCCATTGTGGCCAATCACACCCATCTACAGCACTTATTCCCTCACCTGCTGTCTCTGTAAATTTCCCCTCAAACCTCTTAGATTGTAAGCTCTTCGGGGCAGGGATTTCCTTTCCGATGGTCTGATTTTTGCTGCACTTATTGTATTTTTAAAATTCCCTGTACTGTATTCTTTGTGGAGCGCTGAGTACACTTTTGGCGCTATATAAATAAAGACATACAATACAATACAATACAATACAACGCCAGACACTTTCAATGTTACACTTTAAAATGTTTCACAGCTATATATATATATATATATATATATATATATATATATATATATACACATGGTGTGTATACTGCATGTGGGGCCTTGTGTTTATTGTATCATACGGTTATATGTGTCAGTAAATATAGTTGTTATACAGTACTTGTGTGTGAGCCTTTATTTAGTGCCTGTATTGTTCCTGCGAGGGGATATCCTGCTGCGCCAGAATCCCTCCCAGGTGGAGGCGCTCTGTATTAAAGTACGCGATCACCCCAAGCTCCCGTGGTGGAGGATCAGGCCTCCTGTATGCCAGACAGGCACTCAGCACATGTAGCTCCCTTAGTCACAGGGAAAGGGGGCCAGGGCCGCCAACAGCGGGGAACCAAGGGCACGGGCATCCCGGGCCCCGTGAGTCAGGGGGGCCCGGCCGCTGGACCCCTGCGCTGCCCTGGCCATTATATTTTTTTAAAAATTGCGCATGCGCAGAGCCGAGGTCCCGCAGGGTGTCCTGTCTGCTGCCTGTGGGCACTGCCTGCTGCCTGTCAGAGTGCTTTGCGCCTGTCAGAGTGCGGTGTGCCTGTCAGTGCGCTGTGTGTCTGTCTGTGTGGTGTGTGCTGTGTGCCTGTCAGTGTGCGGTGTGCCTGTCAGTGTGCGGTGTGCCTGTCAGTGCGCTGTGTGCCTGTCAGTGCGCGGTGTGCCTGTCAGTGCGCTGTGTGCCTGTCAGTGCGCTGTGTGCCTGTCTGTGTGGTGTGTGCTGTGTGCCTGTCAGTGCGCTGTGTGCCTGTCAGTGCGCTGTGTGCCTGTCAGTGCGCGGTGTGCCTGTCAGTGCGCGGTGTGCCTGTCAGTGCGCGGTGTGCCTGTCAGTGCGCGGTGTGCCTGTCAGTGCGCGGTGTGCCTGTCAGTGCGCTGTGTGCCTGTCAGTGCGCTGTGTGCCTGTCAGTGCGCGGTGTGCCTGTCAGTGCGCGGTGTGCCTGTCAGTGCGCGGTGTGCCTGTCAGTGCGCTGTGTGCCTGTCAGTGCGCTGTGTGCCTGTCAGTGCGCTGTGTGCCTGTCAGTGCGCTGTGTGCCTGTCAGTGCGCTGTGTGTCTGTCTGTGTGGTGTGTGCTGTGTGCCTGTCAGTGCGCTGTGTGCCTGTCAGTGCGTTGTGTGCCTGTCAGTGCGCGGTGTGCCTGTCAGTGCGCGGTGTGCCTGTCAGTGCGCTGTGTGCCTGTCAGTGCGCTGTGTGCCTGTCAGTGCGCTGTGTGCCTGTCAGTGCGCGGTGTGCCTGTCAGTGCGCGGTGTGCCTGTCAGTGTGCTGTGTGCCTGTCAGTGTGCTGTGTGCCTGTCAGTGTGCTGTGTGCCTGTCAGTGTGCGGTGTGCCTAAGTGCAAGCAATTGAGGTAACACGTGATAACTATCTTTTTATTAGAGCATTTTAAAAATAGTTTGGTCATTCGTTACACAGTTGGTTATACAGTAGGTAACTGAACCAAAGAAGAAGTTACTGGGCAGTGTATTGTACACCAGTGTTTTTCAACCACTTGTGTGAGGGGGAGGTTTTTTTTAATTGTAGTGTGCGTGTAGGTGGTTATTCTAATTTGTGTACTGTGTGTGTGTGTGTGTGGGGGGGGGGGGGGGGTACTGTATTGTAGGGGGGGAATTGTATGTGTATGGGGGGAAATTGTGTGTGGCCCGGGGGTGGAGAGGGAAATGAATGTGGAGGGGAGGATTGAGGGGGCTGGATTGAGTTTGGAAGAGGGCGGGGCGGTTACTGAGTGATAGCCGAGTGGGGGGGGGGGGGAGAAGAATGTGAGAGGAAAAGGGGGTAGTGAGGGAGGGGGTGTAAGAGGGGGGAGAGAAATACATGAGGAGAGGGTGAATAGAGGAGAGTGAGGAGGTGTAAAAGAAGGGGGGGGGGGCTCGCAGGGCCGCCAACACGCTGGGGGGGGTGGGGGGGAGGGGGTTAATCTACGGAATATATTCACTCATAATAGGGCCCTAAAATAAAATGTGCCCGGGGGCCCCGCACATGTCTAGCAGCGCAACGCCACTGCGGAGAGTGAAAGAATAAACACTTCCTGAAAATGGGTTTGATGGATTTTTGCTATTACATTAATGCTGTGAGAAGCCGTTTCATTCTGCAGCTCTTAACATCAGTTTATGCAGTTACTTTGCACGTGCCCTGTGTGGGAGCAGCCTCTGATTTGAGAGGTGCAAGTACACGGAGCATATTATTGGACTCACTCAGGGAACCACTTTGCATGTTCTCTCCAGGTGTCATCACCTTCTTCCCAGTTCCCCAAGCACCCTCCGCAGGAGAAGCACTGCACAGCGTCTCTTCTACCTGTATTGTTTCATGTAATAAAAGATCACAGTGATTTTACAAATGATAATGGCATGATATATGCAGCATTAACTTCCGGTTCATGGCTACAATGATAACTTACATGTCATGAATTACACTAACCTATTGTAGCATTGAAGGAGCGAACAAGCCTGCGCTATTGCTACTTATTCTGTATTTATACATTAACCTAAAAAGTCATGTTGGTCAATGTTCTTTACCTACTGTGACAGTGACATTTCTTGGACTAATATTTCAAATCATACATATGTAGCCCTTTTTGTGAACCCCTGCACAAAGGAACTACTAATGCTGTGTTTTACCTGTGGCTCCAGGAGCTCTAAGCCTCCGCTGTTGGGGAGCCTGGGGTCTTACCCTCTCTTATCATGGTGCAGCGCCTCCACTTACCCAGGATCCCCATTGTAGAGAATCTACCCTGAGTAAGAAAACATAACAACTGTATTGTGCAACAAGCAACCTTTTACTATGATACTAACTAATAAGATAATGCAGAGTACACATAACATGCATAGGACCCTTACACTTTATAATCAAACATAACACACTGTGGCTCGGCCACACCTTTATAGGGCTAATGTCCTGTACACAGGTGGCTCTGCCACTCTCCCAAGGAGTATGTCCTGCAACTAGTATTTGTATTGAATAGTTTACTGGCACACTAGTGCCCCCAATTAGTTAGTGGGAGGCGGGATCAGCGCCTGGTGACCGGTGTAGGTGCACTTGATGACTAACAATACCTCCCGGTCACTGCGGTGACCACACCACTTCACAAAGGGTCCGTAGTGTCGCTCCAGCCTTGCGCCGACACTCTGCTCTGCTGTGTGGTCTGTTCTCCAGACCAAGATGGCGTCCACAACTCTTGCAGCTGAACCAGCACTAATGGGATGCTTCCCTAAATGCTACGGCCGTCCCTACAAAAGCGGCACCCTACGATGACAGGGGTTATACTCCTGGGGGCTGGGGAATGTATCTGTCCTAAGCGGAAGGGTCACTGACCCTCCGCTCGCACACACGAGGTTCCGCCACCTTCCTCCTTCTCTCTCCCACTCGTGTGTCCGCCCACACGCTTCCTGTCTCTCCCCTATCCAGAGTCTCACACCCTATTGGTCCCCAGCCTCAGCTGACTTCTCCACAGTTCACAGTTCAGAGTTCAACCCCCAAAGTCCCGCCGGATTGGTTGCCGTTCGCGCGCTTTCCTCGCGCATGCGCAGCCTTGCTATTCACACAGTGACCTTACTGGCAAAAGAACAGTATGGCGCTTCCTGCATTAGTAACAGCGCGGAACCCACACATATATGTACACATCCTTACACATACAATAGATGTTGTACATGTGTTCCATAGAATCAAGTTAAATTCTTCATTGTGGGAGAGCTTCAGCGAGTGCGCGAGTTGGGTATTGCTGTGAGAGGTGGGGTATTGGCATGTGAAGGAGAACATGAGCGTGAGAGGAGGTTCATGAGTGAAAGAGGAGGTATACAGCAAGTGTGTGAGAGGGTTCATGATTGTAAACGGGAGGTATCAGTGTGTAATGTGAAACTAGTATTTGAAGACACATACATACAATAATTATACAGTAATTATAAAATGATAAAATATATATTTTTAAAGCTCCAGTCCTTACCTGTGAAGAAAAACCCTGAAAGTGCAAGCATAGCGGGCTGTATTCTAACGTATGCAGGCCAGCTGGTAAAAGACATTAGCCTGGTCTCTTCACTCTCCATCATATCCTCATTCTTTACATTGCTCTCCAAAATCTGAACACGTACATCATACTTTAAGATGTTCCCAATTTCTTTACCCTGAATAAATCCACAGTCAGGGTTGAACTTCCAATGGTTCTCCAGGGGTGTTGAGCTCAGGGATTGCCTGCACAAAACTAGCCCACAGCAGTAACACTGGGAGCTGTTATTCAGACCAGTGCAAAAGAATCCAGCAGCAGCCAGCTCCTTTGGGGACCAGGTAGATGTGGGCTCTAGAGCTAAAAGAGTCGTCAGCCTCTTTGCTTCATTCCTCATCAAGTAGTTGGGACCCTTTGGCATCTGCTCTCGTGTCTTCCTGTGAGCTTCTTCCATCTCGAGGACTAATTTACCTTGATCTATATTTACTAGTGTTTGTAGGGCCGGAATGCCAGATGAGTCAAATTCTGATATATTGGTTAGGTCCATATTTTTGCTGGACAATGTTTGATTTTGCATTAAAAATTAATATGGAGATTTGGCTTCCAGGTGGACCTGTAATATATAACAAGGAATAGAAGGGGTTAATGAGCTATGCAGTGATTTGTGGATTCTTAAAAAAAAAAAAAAGGGGGGGCAGTCCTACCTGGGATGCAAAATACATACATATATAAATAACTATTAATGGCTTCCTTGCAAATTTTAAATCCTCCTTAAAGTAAACAAATAGATTTATTAATATCATGTGAAAAATGTATTTTCTTCTTTTCTCTGAGCCCTCTTAAATTTATGCTTAGCACTTATTGTCTTTCAGTTCAGTCCTGGTGCTATAGCCAGGGCAACCCTCTTATAGAAATATGCTCTTCTTTAGCTCTTATACTAGGGCCCAGGGCCGCCGACAGGAGGGGGGGACAGAAGGGACAGGTGTCTCGGGCCTGGAGGTTGCGGGGAGCCCAGCCGGCACTGCAAGTTGGGCCCGACCTCTGGCCAGGCCCGGCTGCTGGTCACGGCCGGGCCCCAGCTCTCCAGGTGCCTGCAGGACTCTCCCCCACTGTGTCCCGAGCTGGTGGAGAGAGAGAGACAGAGACTGGTTTATTTTTATTTTTATTTATTTATAAAATATTTTACCAGGAAGTAATACATTGAGAGTTACCTCTCGTTTTCAAGTATGTCCTGGGCACAGAGTAAAACAAATAATACATGGTGTGACAAACGGCTTACTCCGGGGCTCCGCCGTCTGTCCGGGACTGTTAGAACACGGTCTTTTAGGGTAGGTTAAATGATGAGACGTCACGTACTGTTCCTTTAAACAGGCTATCCCTGGTTTATTCAGTCCCAGGCACTGAGACTGCCACAGTTTAAACAGAAAACAAAGCCAAACAAAAAGCTGCTCGTCTGAGCGATAACTTAAACTTAGATGTCCCTGACTCAGAGTTGGAAGTGGCTTGTCCACTTCCACCAACAAAATAAGTACCTTTGCAGTCTTTAGACAAACTAACAGAATGAATGAAGCGATTTGGGAAAGAGGCTTTCTCACCCCTCTGCAGTTCAGCAGCCTTCCAGGCTCTTGGGCGGGGGCTCAGAGGAAACAGGAAACAGGTCTTATATACCTGAACTCTAATCAGCATGACAGGTGACAGAAAACAGGCAGCAGACAAACTGTGGAATGGAGTGCCTGTTCCACGAGGCTGCCCTGTTCAGCTTAGACAGGACAGAAACTGTTCAGTATCCTGGGAGCCCTGTATATGGAGTTTATTACCAACCCCTGGTTTCTGTCACATATCCTCCCCCCCAGCTCAGACCTCGAGGGGTGAGCGACCATGGATATTAGGGAGTGCATCCTTGACAACCCGTCGGCATTGCCATGTTTGTGCCCCGACCTGTGTTCCACAGAAAATTTAAAGGGCTGTAGGCTTAGGAACCACCTGGTCACCCTAGCGTTCTTCTCCCTATTTTGACACATCCAGGTAAGGGGTGCATGATCTGTGACCAATCGGAACTTTCTCCCCAACAGATAATACTTGAGTGTCTCTACAGCCCACTTTATTGCGAGACACTCTTTCTCGACTATGGAGTAATTTTTCTCCTGGGGATTTAGTTTCCTACTTAAATAAAGGATGGGGTGCTCCTCCCCTTGAGACTCCTGGGAGAGTACCGCCCCCAGCCCTACCTCAGATGCGTCGGTTTGGACTATGAACTCTTTGGAGAAGTCAGGTGTGACCAACACTGGTTGGGCACAGAGAGCTTCTTTCAGGCTTCTAAAGGCCTGTTCGGCTTCGGGGGACCACTTTACCATTAGCGGTCCTCTTGCTTTTGTGAGGTCGGTTAGTGGGGTTGCCTTAGTTGCAAAATTGGGAATAAACCTCCTATAGTAGCCAATTAACCCCAAAAAGGTCCTTACTTGTTTTTTTGTGACTGGCCTTGGCCAATTTTGTATCGCCTCTACTTTGAGTGTTTGTGGTTTGAGTAACCCTCTACCAATAGAATACCCCAGATACTTGGCCTCCTCCAGACCAATAGTGCATTTAGCGGGGTTAGCAGTTAGTCCAGCAGACCGAACTGCGTCGAGCACAGCTTGGACCTTTGGAAGGTGGGACTGCCAATCTTCACTATGGATTACCACATCATCCAGGTAGGCGGCAGCGTACCGAACATGTGGTTTTAAAATTTTATCCATCATTCTTTGGAATGTGGCGGGAGCTCCATGTAAGCCAAAAGGCAGCACCTTATATTGAAAGAGGCCGTCTGGGGTTGAGAAGGCTGTTTTTTCTTTTGCCCTTTCTGTGAGGGGAACCTGCCAGTACCCTTTTGTTAGGTCTAGGGTTGTGAGATATCGGGCTTTGCCCAGTCTCTCTACAAGTTCATCCACCCTGGGCATAGGATAAGTATCAAATTTTGACACCGCGTTTAGTTTCCGGTAGTCATTACAAAACCTTGTTGTACCGTCTGGCTTTGGGACTAAAACTATAGGGCTGTTCCACCCACTTTGGGATTCCTCAATTACGCCTAGTTTTAGCATTTTTTTAACCTCTAAACTTATAGCCTCTCTCTTGGCCTCTGGGATTCGGTACGGTTTAAGGTTAACTCGGACCCCCGGTTCAGAGACTATGTCATGTTTAATTACGTTAGTTTTACCTGGCTGTGTAGAGAAGATTTCTTTGTTCCTTCTCACTAAACTCTGGACCTCTCGTTTCTGATGCACGGACAGTGTTTCAGCTATGCTAACCTCTGGGTCAGTTTCTTGATTCTCTGACGGACCTGGGGGTACTAGGGTTAACAAGACCTCTCTATCTTTCCAGGGCTTGAGTAGGTTTATATGGTAAATTTGCTCAGGTTTCCTCCTACCTGGCTGCCTTACCCTATAATTTACTTCTCCCACTCTTTCCAAGACCTCATATGGCCCATGCCATTTAGCAAGGAATTTACTCTCCACGGTGGGAACCAGAACTAGTACCCTATCACCTGGAAAAAAAATTCTGACCCTAGCACCCTTATTATACGTATTCCTTTGTGCTTCTTGAGCTTTCTCCATGTGTTCCCTCACTATGGGTAGGACTGCAGCAATGCGGTCCTGCATTTGGGCAACATGCTCTATTACACTTCTGTAAGGGGTAACCTCGTGTTCCCAAGTTTCTTTGGCTATATCCAGTAAGCCCCTTGGATGTCGGCCATACAATAGTTCAAACGGGGAGAAGCCTGTGGATGACTGGGGAACTTCCCTAATGGCAAATAACAGGTATGGTAACAAACAGTCCCAGTTTTTCCCATCCTTATCGACCGCCCGGCGTAACATGCTCTTTAAGGTTTTATTGAACCTTTCCACTAAACCATCTGTTTGTGGATGATAGACTGAGGTTCTGAGATGCTTGATTTTTAGGAGTTTACATAGCTCTTTTGTTACTTGGGACATAAATGGTGTTCCCTGGTCAGATAAGATCTCTTTAGGAATTCCGACCCGGGAAAACAGAAGTACTAACTCTTTTGCTATGTTTTTAGCAGAGGTGCTACGTAGGGGAACTGCCTCCGGATATCGGGTAGCATAATCTAATATTACCAATATATGCTGATGTCCCCTAGCAGACTTTATTAGGGGTCCTACTAGATCCATAGCAATCCGGTCAAATGGTACCTCTATTATGGGAAGGGGTACCAATGGGCTGCGGTATGCTTTGAACGGGGCGGTGATCTGACATTCTGGGCATGAGGAACAATAGTTTGTAATTTCTGCCAGAACCCCAGGCCAATAAAAGCTTCGGAGAACCTTTTCTTTTGTCTTTTCCACCCCTAGGTGTCCCCCCAATGGATGACTATGTGCGAGGTGTAATACTACGTTACGGAATGTCCGTGGTACCAACAATTGTTTAGTTGTAACTGATTTTCTTTTATCAACCCGATATACTAGGTCGTTCTCTACCTCGAAGTAGGGGTAAGCAAGTGACCTATCTGGTTGGCCATGAGTACTATTCTGGTCCCGTATATTTCCCCTTGCTACCGCTAATGTGGGGTCCTCCCACTGGGCCTTCTTAAAACTCCCAGGACTGACCTCTAGGTCAGCGAGGGTCTTATCCTGTACTGGGGTGGTAAGTGCCTGATCAACATCTTGATTTGGGGTATTCCCTACCAAAGTAGTGATGGGGAAGGGAATTTCACAGCACTCCTCCTTTTCCCCTTTCTTATTTGGGCCCTCGTCAACCTCCATTTCTGAAAAAGGGAAAGGATTTGTTTCTTCTAACACTTCGTTATGGTCTGCTATTGAACTCTGGGCGCTATTCTGAGCTGGGGACCACATTTTTAGAAAATGGGGAAAGTCGGTCCCTATTAACACATCATGTGCCAGTTTGGGTACAACACCCACCTTGAAATCTAAAGAACCAAATTCTGTTTCAAAAAAAACATCAACAGTGGAATATTCATGATTATCCCCATGTATACAACAAATTGCCACTCTTTGTGAACTGTTTACCTGTTTCTTCTTAATGGGCAATAGGTATTCGGACACTAGTGTGACCATACTCCCAGAGTCAAGAAGTGCCCGAACCCTCTTACCATTAACCTTTACAAATGCCCACAGATGGTTATTCAAGGGGTCCTCTGGGCTAGGGCCCATACATTGGGACAACAGCGAATAAGGTTCCACGCTGTTGCATTGCATGGGCTCATCATTTAGTGGGCAGATTTTTGCTGTGTGGCCCCTCTCATGACAATTTACACATTTAGGTACATAGTCTGTGTCCCACTTAGAGCCTTTTCCCGGCTCCCCATGTTGGCTATTGCCCTTAGTGTGCGAACCACTGTTGCTGGTGCTGCGTGAAGGTGGTCGCCGCTCTTCAGCTCCCCTTAACCCCGGTACCCTTTTACCGTCTCTGGAAGAGTCCTGGAACCTCGGGTAGTGGGGTTGCTCCACGACTGTGGGTTGCGGGTGCTCTCCTGCTGCATTGTACCTTTCTACGAGGGCCACAAGCTCATCCGCATTGTGGGGGTCACTCCGACTGACCCAATGGCGTAAGGCAGAGGGAAGTTTCCTCAAGAACTGGTCCATGACCAACCGTTCCACGATGTGGCTTGCTGAGTTGATCTCGGGTTGTAGCCACTTCCGGGCGAGGTGGATGAGGTCATACATCTGGCTTCGGGTGGCTTTATCCATCGTGAAGGACCATGCGTGAAACCTTTGGGCGCGAACAGCCGTGGTTACGCCGAGGCGGGCGAGGATCTCGAACTTCAATTTTGCATAGACGTTAGCTTCGGCTGGCTCTAGATCAAAGTAAGCCTTCTGGGGTTCGCCGCTTAGGAAGGGTGCGATTAGACCAGCCCACTCAGCTTCTGGCCATCCCTCTCTCTGTGCCGTGCGTTCAAACGTGAGAAGATAGGCTTCCACATCATCCGAGGGTCCCATCTTCTGAAGGTAGTGGCTTGCCCTGGTCATTTTCGGAACTGGGGCTGCCGCTGCCAGTGGAAGGTTACTGATAGTCTCCCTCAGGATCTCGAGTTCCTGCTGTAAGCCCTGAGCGAACCGCTGTTGCTCCTCTTTCAGCAAGCGGTTTGTCTCTTGCTGGTTTGCATTCGCCTGTTGCAGGGCTTCATTCGCGTCTCTCTGGACAGCGACATTGCGTACCAGCGCACTCACCACGTCTTCCATCTTGTTTGGAGAGAGAGAAAAAAAAACTTTTTTTTTTTTTTTTCTTTAAAGTTCTTTAACCCCCAGACCTTTTAGTGTTCTGCCCGCATTCTCCACCATATGTGACAAACGGCTTACTCCGGGGCTCCGCCGTCTGTCCGGGACTGTTAGAACACGGTCTTTTAGGGTAGGTTAAATGATGAGACGTCACGTACTGTTCCTTTAAACAGGCTATCCCTGGTTTATTCAGTCCCAGGCACTGAGACTGCCACAGTTTAAACAGAAAACAAAGCCAAACAAAAAGCTGCTCGTCTGAGCGATAACTTAAACTTAGATGTCCCTGACTCAGAGTTGGAAGTGGCTTGTCCACTTCCACCAACAAAATAAGTACCTTTGCAGTCTTTAGACAAACTAACAGAATGAATGAAGCGATTTGGGAAAGAGGCTTTCTCACCCCTCTGCAGTTCAGCAGCCTTCCAGGCTCTTGGGCGGGGGCTCAGAGGAAACAGGAAACAGGTCTTATATACCTGAACTCTAATCAGCATGACAGGTGACAGAAAACAGGCAGCAGACAAACTGTGGAATGGAGTGCCTGTTCCACGAGGCTGCCCTGTTCAGCTTAGACAGGACAGAAACTGTTCAGTATCCTGGGAGCCCTGTATATGGAGTTTATTACCAACCCCTGGTTTCTGTCACAATGGTTACAAATACAGTTACATAAATGAACAAGGTATACATTTATATACAAGACATTGCATGCACAGTTAAAGAAAATATATATTATGAGCTTATGAAACAGTTACAGACCAGATTAAAGTGTGAGACAGCCTTAGATTTGAAAGAACTTAAGCTGGTGGTGGATATGAGAGTCTCTGGTAGGTTGTTCCAGTTTTGGGGTGCACGGAAGGAGAAGGAGGAACGTCCGGATACTTTGTTGAGTCTTGGGACCATGAATAGTCTTTTGGAGTCTGATCTCAGGTGATAGGTACTGCATGTGGTAGGGGTGAGGAGCTTGTTCAGGTAGCTGGGTAGCTTGCCCAGAAAGTATTTGAGGGTGAGACAGGAAAGGTGAACTTTGCGCCTAGACTCTAGTGATGACCAATCTAGTTCTTTGAGCATTTCGCAGTGATGTGTGTTGTAGTTGCATTGGAGAACAAAACGACAAATTGAATTGTAGAGGGTGTCAAGTTTGCTAAGGTGGGTTTGAGGAGCCGAGCCATATACTATGTCTCCATAGTCAATAATTGGCATTAGCATCTGCTGTGCAATACGCTTTCTGACCAGGAGACTTAGGGAGGATTTGTTCCTGTAAAGTACCCCTAGTTTGGCATAGGTCTTGGTTGTCAGGGTATCAATGTGCATCCCGAATGTTAAGTGGGAGTCAAACCATAAGCCCAGGTATTTAAAACTAGTGACAGGTGTTAGGGTGGTTTTAGCGTTGGTTCTAATCAGGAGCTCAGTCACTGGAAGCTTTACAAATTTAGTCTTGGTCCCAAATACCATTGTTACAGTCTTGTCAGTGTTTAAAAACAGTTTGTTTTGGGAAATCCAGTTTTCGAGTCTCAAAAAGTCAGACTGAAGTATGTGTTGAAGGTCAGAGAGGCTATGGCTGTGTGCATACAGGATTGTGTCATCTGCATACATGTGTATTGAGGCTTCCTTACAAGCTGTGGGAAGATCATTAATGAACACTGAGAAGAGTAGGGGCCCCAGAACAGAGCCTTGCGGGACACCACAGGTGATATCCAGGGGGTTGGAGTTAGAGCCTGAGATGGACACATGTTGGGATCTTCCTGATAGGTAGGACTGAAACCAGTTTAAAGCATGTTTCCCTATTCCAGAGCTCTGGAGTTTGTTAAGCAGGATAGCATGATCAACTGTGTCAAAAGCCTTTGCAAAATCTAGGAATACTGCACCAGTGAGTTGTCCCCGTTCCATTCCACACTGGATTTCATTGCAAACTTTTAGCAGGGTAGTTACGGTGGAGTGTTTGGGACGAAACCCAGACTGGAATTGGCTAGGGAAATTTGTCTTGGTGTAGAACTCGCTTAATTGGGAGTGGACACATTTTTCCATAACTTTGGATAGAATTGGGAGAAGTGAGATTGGCCTGTAGTTTGAGACAGTGTTTTTGTCCCCACTTTTGAAGATTGGGACAACTCTGGCAGTTTTCCAGGTCTTAGGGATATGGCCTGCAGACAGGATAGAGTTGACTATCGACGCAATTGGTTTGGCAATGGCTGGGGCACCAAGTCGTAGGAACCTAGATTGTAGTAAGTCGGGTCCACATTGGCTGCTTAGTTTTAGTTTGAGGAGCGCTTGTGTAATCTCCTCTTCAGATACTGGGCTAAATTGAAAATTGTGGGCAGTGTTGGGAGGGGGTGGGACTATAGGGGTACTCCCAGGATGAGATTCAGGTTTGGGGTTTGTGCTGCGTTTCGCTAATAGGTTAGTGGCACACCCCACAAAGTAATCATTGAATGCATTTGCAATGTCAGTGGGGTTTGTCAGAGTAATATCCCCCTTAGTGATATTACTTGGTTGTTGATGGTTAGGAGGCTGGAATATATTGTTGATAACCTTCCAGAAGTTAGCTGGGTTTGATGTATTCTGGAGGAGATTGTCAGAGTAATATTGTGCTTTTGCATGCCTTGTTTGCCTTGTGCACACGTTCCGCAGGCATCTGTAGTGATTGAGATCCTTGGTAGTGCCAGTTACTTTGTAGCTTTTCCACAAGGCATCCCTGAACTGGTAGAGTGCTATAAGGTCAGGTGTGACCCATGGAAGGTGGGCCCCCCGTACCCTTATTTTGCGTAGTGGAGCATGGGTATCGCAGAGTTTTAAGAACTCGGATTGGAAATAGTCGAGCGCAGAATCAGGGTCGGGAATTAAATCGATTCTGTGCCATGGGCAGTTGGTAAGGTCATCCAGAAACTGTTGTGGGTTAAAGTTTTTAAATGTTCTAGTTAGGAGAACTTTGGGGCTTGAATGGGGCGGTTTAATTTTCCTTACACAGTACACTATTGCATGGTCACTGAAAATGTCAGGAAGGATGCCAGAGGATTGGATTCTGCTGGGGTTTGAGGAGAGAATCCAGTCTAGCAAGGAATGGTTATGCGACTTCAGGTTTATTCGTGTGGGTTGGGAAATGAGTTGCGATAGGTTAAGTGACTTGAGTTGTATCTGGATTTTGTGGTTTTTAGGGTCAAGCCAATTGAAGTTGAAATCCCCAAGAACTAGCAGCTCACTCTTCTCATTCAGAGAGGAAATGGAGGCAAGAAATTGGGTGATATCAGTCAAGGATTGTAGAGGGGCTTTAGGGGGGCGGTAGATGCCAGCAAGCAAGATGGGCTTAGAAAAGGGGAGGCAGATTTTGCCAACTAGAGTTTCAAAAGAGGGTGGACTTGGTGGGCAATGTAGCAGTGTAAATTGTAAGGTGTCTGCAATATAAAATAACACCCCTCCTCCTCTCTTTGACCTATCTCTCCTAAAAATGGAGTATCCCTGAATGGCAATATTTGCATCAGGGGTTTTAGAGGATAGCCATGTTTCTGTGGTGGAGAGACACAGAGAATGGTGGAGGGAGAGAGCCACAGAGAATGGTGGAGAGAGAGAGACACAGAGAATGGTGGAGAGAGAGAGACACAGAGAATGGTGGAGAGAGAGAGAGACACACAGAGAATGGTGGAGAGAGAGAGATACAGAGAATGGTGGAGAGAGAGACACAGAGAATGGTGGAGAGACACAGAGAATGGTGGAACGAGAATGGAGGGATATTGGGGGGAGAGAATGGTGTGTGTGTGTGTGTGTGTGTGTGTGTGTGTGTGTGTGTGTGTGTGAGAGAAGGGGGGACAGAGTGGGGCGGAGAGACATAAAGGAGAAGGGGCGCAGTTGGTGATGTCATTTGTTTTATAAATATTTTTTTTAATGTGTCCCGGTTTTTACTTTTGTAAATCTGGTCACCCTAACTCAGGTTACTCTCCTCCCCATCATGTGATGTAAGACGACTATACAGAAAGGGTTGCCACTCCCTTGTATGTCTTGTGACCAGTGATGTCACTTTACCGAGATACAGTAGAAGGGAATATATAGCTCCACCCAATGTTAACTGATAGTATTCCCAAAGGGTTACACAGGTATTGAAAAGTGAAACAACCCTAGCGGGGCAACAACAAAATGTTATTGTAAAAAAAACAAAAAATTACTTGATAAATGAAATCTAAATCAACATATATGGTACCAGCATCTAATTATTTAGCATATCCATGATTATATCTTACATGATTGTTTGTAAATATCCTTATCTGACTTAAGGCAGTTTCAAACGGGGCTGTCTCATACTTTATCCATGAGCAATACGCTGGAGCATAATCAATTAATTAATGGTATATATGTGGTTGGTTAATTCAATAACCATTAAAACCACTAGCTCCAGCAAACAGTATTAGGGCTGTTGATATACAACAGTATTGTTTTCATTCTACTCAGGTCCATCTGAAGTATGCTGTGGCTTTAACAATTAGCTGCTAGCTTCAATGCACCTGAAATACTGGATATGTCTCAACATTATATATATACCTGGTCACTTTTAAATGCTTCAGCACTGTCTAATTGATTGATCAGACCTCCCATTAACTCCATGTTATTCACCAATGTGGAGGTACATTAAAGTCTGATCTCTGATGACATTAATTTCCGCTTACCCTATTATTGCTCTAGTATTCTCAGCATATATAACTTGAGTCTAGGCGCAAACTTCATCTTTCCTGTCTTGCCTTCAAATACTTTCTGGGCAAGCTACCCAGCTATCTGAACAAGCTCCTCACCCCTGCCACATGCAGCACTTATCTGAGATCTGACTCCAATAGACTGTTCATGGTCCCAAGGCTCAACAAAGTATCCAGCCGCTCCTCCTTCTCTTACCGTGCACCCCAAAGCTGGAACAACCTACCAGAGACTCTCACATCCACCACCAGTTTAAGTTCTTTCAAAACCAAAGCTGTCTCACATTTTAATCTGGTCTGTAACTGTTACATATGCCTATAATATAAATTATCTTTAACTGTGCATCCAATGTCTTGTATATAATGTATACCCTGTTCACTTATATAACTGTATTTGTAACCATGTATTATTTGTCTTAACTCTATGCCCAGGACATACGTGAAACGAGAGGCAACTCTCAATGTATTAGTTCCTGGTAAAACATTTAATAAATAAAAATAAATAAATAAATGCAGATATTACTTGGATGAGACCCTATACTAGCTACTTATTGATTTTGAAACATTAATTGTACAGAGTCTCTCTCCAACCATCTAGCCCTCCCTTGGGGAGACTTTTTCCACCCTATCACATTTTTAAAATGAGTGTGATTTATGTTTTAAGAGATCTTCATTAAATGTTATTTTTTATTAAATCGTGGTGTGCATTCAAGTGATTTGCTCTTGGAGGACAATACAATCCGTTTGTATTGTGGGGTTAAATTTTAGTTTTCCCAGAAGAGGAAACAATGCAGCTTTCATGGAATTTGAAAACAGGGAAGTGAAAAATGCAGATTCACAAGGAAGTTAAGTCTAAAAAATACGTTCAGAGAATTATGCTCATTAATCTCTAAAGAATGAGCACCCAGCCAGCTTGCTTTTGATATATTGCAGTTAGACACTAATTAAACAATACTAGAGAAAATGCTGATGCTGATGCCCAGGACATACTTGGAAACGAGAGGTAACTCTCAATGTATTACTTCCTGGTAAAACATTTTTATAAATAAATAAAAAAACAATTTGCTATTTATATTAAGGTTACCTTTTCATTGTGTCCATGTTAGTACTTGTATATTGAATTGAACTGTTTCTTTAACTGTGTTTTAAAATATTAAATCCAAGGTCACAAACCAGACTATACAATGCTTCATTTAACTCTTTATTGCTTCACAGGACCTTTTTTTCCATTCATTTGAATTACTGTTTTTTTTTTTTATTTATTTTTGTCCTCTGTTGCCTTTGGGAATGTTTTTATGTAAGTGTCTCAGCTGAAAATCTCAGGTAGTATTTTGTTGAGGCAGACAAGAGATTGCTCTTAATTTACGTTTTATTATGATGACAAATCTGGTGCTATTTTGAAGCATTTTGCTAAGCTTTGTAGCCAGTAAACTTTGATTAATAAACATCCCACTGCACTGCTGAAAATTGTTTTTTAATGAGAGATAAAAAAAAAAAAAATCTTGATAGAAGGAATATAGCATTACAGGTTACAAAAAGAAAAAGAAAAGTTGTTTTCTTCTAATAACATTTTCATGAATCTGCCCGTAGAAAGCTCAGTTCATACGCACGATACGTAAGTGTATTGTTCTAGATAGAGAAAAATGTTTTACACTTACATTTACTAGTAACTTAAACAAAACATTATTTCTGATTCAGTAAATGGCAGTGGCAACAGCATACAGATAAAAAATAAACAATAAGTGGCTTACAAATATATAAGAATACATATTTACCTACCACAGAGAGACAGCAGCAGTTCAGAACTGAAAAGTACAGTCTCCAGAAGTTCTCTGCCTTTTTTTAGTTTCTTTCTTTATATTCTCCACTTCTCAATATACACTCCTTCTGGGCACTGTTACTACCCCTCCCTCACTGAGCGGGTTTTCTCAGCTGTTTACAACTCTGAGGAGGAACTAGTGTATACAGAACCTGTTTCAATTTATTGAAAAAGATTTAAAGTGTGTTGTTTAACTCTGGCAAAGCAATTTACTAGAATGTTGGAGTGACTGTAGATAGCACTATAAGCATGAGTGCTCAATGTTGGGCAGCAGCTGTCAATGCTACCAGGATATTGGAATGAATAAGAGGGGTGCTTATCAGAGGGAGCAGAGTACCTTGAATTTGGAGTGCAGTGTTGTGTTCATGTTAGCAGTTGTATATTGAATTGAACTGTTTGTTCTAAAATATTAAATTCATGGTTACCAACGAGACTGTCCAGTACTTCATATAACTCCTGTTTTTCTTTCATTTCAAAATGTATTGCAAGGTTTCAAATAATTCCATAAAAGTGGAGTACAAAAGGTAAATAAAAGCAGTACAAAAGGGGTAACCTAAATACACTAGAGGTCATACCGAGGACAGCTTGGATGTTTGCGGGGCTTGGTGCAGGGACATGTATGGGGCCTCGGCTTTTACCTTCTCTGGCGGCATTTCCTCAGTGTGCTGTCATCATGGCTCCACGATGTAAAATGGGGTTGTGTTGCTATGACAACACGAGGTCGCGGCACCAGTGTCATGGTTTGCAGAGTTAGTGCATTTACTCGCCGCGCCAATCCTTCCATGTACCATAGCAGTGAGGAATCAACAGGGATTCATTAAAAGGCACATTACCTAATTACAGATGCAACTGCCGGTTTTAAAATGCTTGCCAAGGAAGATCTGTGAGGATCTCGCAGTAACTCGCGAGATGGTCCACAGCAGGCTGTAATTGCCCATCGGATTAACACGGCGGGTATCCCTGCGTTTGAATAGGACTCGCATTCTGGTAGGATTCACACAGTCCCATTCAAATGCAGGGAACCCCGCTGTGTTCATCCGATGGGCCATTAGTCTGGCTGCAGGAATCTCGCAGCGTTGGATGGGTTTAAGTGCAGAATTCCTAAGGCAAGCAGTCTACAACCAGCAGCAGTTGCAGCTGTACTGTAGCTGCATTCAATCTTGTTGCAAGATTAATTTTTCGTTATTAAAAAAGAATGGTGTTCATTTAACCTTAAAAATACTGCTCTGATAAATGAGCAGTTTATTTTTGCATCCAGTATATATATATATAACTGTGCAATGAAAAATTAGTTACTCATTTTAAAATGTGCTCTGTCATATGGTGAGGTTATCCTGATAATATATGACAGCAGGAAACAGCATTGGTAGAGGAGATAGCATGCAAAGATCTTTTAACCCCGGTTAAAGCCAGAACACAGGAGGCATGAATTCCATTTGTCAGCACCTATATTTTCTCTATCCACAGAATTGGGCCATTATTTTCCATCACTAGCCCATTATACGGGATGACAGAGATGGTATGATATTCTTGTTATCCTCACTATTATCATATCGGAGAGGTCCCAACTTTTTAGCGATAGATTGGTATGTAAATGTAACGGATTTTCTGGCCTAGCCTGACCCACCCAATCTCACATTGGCCCCTGTGGTCTAACCAGTCCCCATTACAGTGTAGTGTCTGGTGGTGCACCTGTTGGCAACAGGACTCCTGAGTCTCCCGCATGATGTTGTGTGGGGATTGCCAACCCAGACAGGCAGCTGAGGTAGTGTGCATGAGTCCTACCTATATCAAGTGCAGCGCCTCCACCTCATCAGGATCCCAGCGTCCGCTTGTGGATGGTCCTGGTGAGGAACTCCTCTGTGGTGCACTCCTCTGTGTAATCACTCCACACTTACACACGAGGGTATGGTTTAACAGGATCATCTTTATTGACTTGCGGCGGGCCAGCTGCCCCTCACAGTGATTGTACTCAGCCGCTCATGTTCACCGCAACTCCCTTTGAAAGGTGTCCTTCCCCAAATTGGTGGATTCCCTATCTCCCCTTAGGGAGCTATTCCCTGTGCCAGGTCCCTGGTCACAGTCTCATGAGCTGTATTCTCCCAAGTCTGCACTCAGACTTGCTCCTTCTACAACCAACCAACTGAACTCTACTGATGATCTAACTTTTGAGCAGTGCTGTGCCTTATGTATCCTCTGGGGGCTGGCACAACTCTGACATCACTAATCATGGATTCAGAGCATGTGACCACTCCCATCCATACATCCACCAGGGTGTGAGGGCAAACCTCCATAATTACTGCTGGCATGCCCATAACTTACCAGGCCTTACTGTCAGCAGGAGAGATGACTGTAGCCATTTTACAGTTGGTTACATTCTCCCCCTTGTGAATCCCACCGTCCCCGGCTGGGACCTAAATTTGAAGTACCTTTATTCAGGAAGCACTGTAAAATGAATGACACACATTATTAGTCACAACATTGACAGATTACAGTACATATCTTCATCATACATAATAACAGATACATCCTAACATAGATGTATAACAACCAGGATTACTCCCTGCTGGAGTATCCATTACTGGTACTACCATACCCTCTTAAGGCGGCCTACGCACAGCTTGGTCCACTGGGTTTAGAGCAGCAATGCTGTAACACTCTGGGTGACATACTGGACACCCACAAACAGCCCATAACTCTGGCCTGGATGCTAGTGGACTGAGAGGATCATGCCCATACACTTCCTTAAGGCACTCCCTGGAAATGTAAGACCTCTTTTCTTGATTACACCACTTCTCATCTAACACTTCAGGATTCCAATCCTCTAGAGAGCTATCAGTATCCCAATCTTCTATGGAACTATCAGAATCCCAATTTTCTTCCTCCTCATCAGTACTATATCCCCTATCCTCATCAGTGGAACCCATCTCAAACTCAATTTCTCCCTCCCTTGGATGGTGGAAATAAAGTAACAGCTTTTGGCGATCCCTGGCAATTCTTGCCGACACTGGAGGTACATAGGGTGTTCCCTGGGCAATAGGCACAACACGAGCAACTTTACCCAAATCCCCAGACATCCCACTGGTATGAGTGTGCATACCATAACGATTGACTTCCCCGTTAGCCACAGGCTTGATTACAGTAGGATTCACCCCAGGAGACATCACATAGTTTAACACTTCCCTCCCCGATCTCTCCTCAGAAGTAAAGCAATCACCCCAGTCCAGGCTCTCCCCAGTCCGTTCATCAGCGCGGCCCTGTGACTCCCCAGACCACCCTTGGCTCGATTGGGACCCCGAGGGAGACGTGACAGGGGCAGGGGCTTTAACTATGGCCGGGGTTGGGCATAAGGACGGGCAAATGGTATCCGCGGGGTTCCGACCCGCTCTCTACCTTTGGATTGTCCCGGATCACTGCGAGGACTCTCCGCTGGCTGAGCCTCACCCTTCTCGGCTCTCCTCGCAGCCTGCCAGCTTTTGGTTGTAACAGGTAATCGGGAAGCGCTGCCCGATCGCCGAGACGTTGTGGTTCTCTCTCCGGTCGTTCCGCTACCTCCGCCGGAAGTGACGTCATCACCGGAACCGGTTACTCCGCCATCTTGCGTTGGGCTCCCAAGCGGAACCTCTTCCTCCAGAACGACATCCGCCGCCGGAAGTGATGGTTCTTCTCTCCGCTCCGCTCGGGCCTGGGCTAGGCCTTCCTCCGCCGTTGCCACCACCGGCGCCTGTGGAGGGTAAGGATGTGTCTCACCGCTCCGTCGGCTCGGGGTGGTTCTTCCTCCACCATCGACTCCGCCAGTCACCACGGCCATGGGACTCCACTCCGCCACGACACAGGTAAGTGCTGGTTCTTTTCCAGCACCGCTGTAGTGGTCCGCCGGTAGGCGCATCACCACCATCGTTAGGGTCGCTTGTTCCTCTTTCGAGGAGCCGAACTCCGACTCGGGGAGTGGCACTCCCGCAGGGGACCGACGGTGAGGTTCCGGGTTCTCACCGTGTTTGTAGGCCCCTTTCTCTTCAGGCTCCGTTGCAATCATTAGGAGCGATCCCCATTCTCCGGGATCAACTGGTTCTTGCTTGACCAAGGGCGAGGCTTCAGCCGTCAGCTTGGCTGTGTCCGCTCCCGCCTCCACGGTCTGCCCTGGTACGAAGGGCTGCATGGCCCCTAGGTAGTGGATGCCACATTGGGGACACCTTGCCGTGGTGCTAGCTTCTCCGCCGGGTAACCTGCACTGCATGCACAGGCACCGCAATGTCTCTTTGTCCCCAGCCGTGACTACCAGGAAGCCTCCTGGCAATGAATAGGGATATACCCCAATGTCCATCTCGCTCTTTGTAGTGCTGTTTACGGGAGACACTTTGCGCAGTGGTCTCTCCTGTTCACCAGCTCCTCGCAACTGAGGGACAGGAAGCTCACATCCAGCTCCTCCCTCAGACAACTCGGGTCTCTCTTGGCAGAGGTAGAGACCCCTCCCCCTGGTGAATATTTGGGGAGGGTCCCACAGATTCACGTTATGGCCCATAATTGGCTCTGAGCCTGTCACAGTCCTGGAGGGCGCGGCCACAGCTTTCGCGCCACTACCCCCAACAGGGCAGGGTTCTCTCTTTGGCGCCAATCCCGGCCAACAGTCTGCAACTTTTGCATTTGCAGAATTCTCTGCACTCGGCCCACGCGGTCTCCCAGGGAAGCAGGAGCCGCCATCTTGATTTGCATTGCCAATCACTTTAGCAACTGAGGTAGCTTTTTGCATGGAAATCGCCGTCTGGCAGTCAGATTCTTTAATTCCACCGCCCACAATCACAATGTCCTCAATACTGTCCTCCAGGGTAGCACCCCGGGGTCCTAGGCAGGACCAAAACGGTGCGGCCACAGCTTTGGCGCCACTCCACAGCATGCTTGCAAAAGTCCCTTCTGCCGCTTGCTCTTCAATGGAACGCACGCCACGTGCGCTCCCTCCATCTGCCTCTGTCCACCATCTCGGACCTTCCGCGCCGCGCGGATCCTCCATTCTTGCAGTCGCCATAGGTGTATTGTATTTACTGTGATTGTACATGGAGCTCCTCTCTGCGGGGTAGCCACCACACCGGTACAATAAAGATTGCCTTGATGCACCACCTTGTGTACCTAATGTAGGTCTGACTCGTGTTTGCACTACCTCAGGCTAGTCTCACTCACTCAGTGTCTGCTGTATCTCCTTCCTCCCAGTCTGTGCTCCCTTCGGTAAGTGGTCTGGAATGGGCTAGAGTACTCTGGCTCTTCCATGCAGTACTTGGGCGTCTACCTACTGTTGGCTAGCCTAGCGCAGACCCTTTCCAGAATTCCTGACCTCGTTAACAGGCTATCCCTCCAGGCATCCTACCAACTAGCACTGCCTCAAGGTGACTAGAACAGCTATAGCCCCTCTCCAAACCTCCAACTCCTTTCAGGCCCCTAGGTCGTCCCTGTGAACTGACAAACTCCATCAGCCCCCTGACTACCCCTAGGTCCGTCCCAACACAGCACAAAGTGGCAGCAGACACTCTCCCTGTTTCCAAGTGGCCTAGCAAAAGCCTGTCCTATTGACAGGTATCTCAGCAGCGCCTCCAAATGTAACGGATTTTCTGGCCTAGCCTGACCCACCCAATCTCACATTGGCCCCTGTGGTCTAACCAGTCCCCATTACAGTGTAGTGTCTGGTGGTGCACCTGTTGGCAACAGGACTCCTGAGTCTCCCGCATGATGTTGTGTGGGGATTGCCAACCCAGACAGGCAGTTGAGGTAGTGTGCATGAGTCCTACCTATATCCAGTGCAGCGCCTCCACCTCATCAGGATCCCAGCGTCCGCTTGTGGATGGTCCTGGTGAGTAACTCCTCTGTGGTGCACTCCTCTGTGTAATCACTCCACACTTACACACGAGGGTATGGTTTAACAGGATCATCTTTATTGACTTGCGGCGGGCCAGCTGCCCCTCACAGTGATTGTACTCAGCCGCTCATGTTCACCGCAACTCCCTTTGAAAGGTGTCCTTCCCCAAATTGGTGGATTCCCTATCTCCCCTTAGGGAGATATTCCCTGTGCCATGACCCTGGTCACAGTCTCATGAGCTGTATTCTCCCAAGTCTGCACTCAGACTTGCTCCTTCTACAACCAACCAACTGAACTCTACTGATGATCTAACTTTTGAGCAGTGCTGTGCCTTATGTATCCTCTGGGGGCTGGCACAACTCTGACATCACTAATCATGGATTCAGAGCATGTGACCACTCCCATCCATACATAGGGCACCTCACCAGGGTGTGAGGGCAAACCTCCATAATTACTGCTGGCATGCCCATAACTTACCAGGCCTTACTGTCAGCAGGAGAGATGACTGTAGCCATTTTACAGCATGGTTACATTAAGAACAGACCACTAGATTTTTGGTAGCCAAAAGTGGGGAGGGAGGGAAAAGTGCTCTTGCTACAGCCTAGAAATCAGATGTGCAGTGGAAGGTAAGTTGCAGTGGAAGGTAAGGTGCATTGAAGGAACAAAATGGAAATACGTGAACAAAAGAGAGAGCAGGAATCCCTTCCTAACTACACTACATGCTTTATAATAAGTGGGATAAATCAGACCCATTACAACTCCACCTTTACACAGATAATAATAAAATAAGTTGAAACAAACACTCATTTACTTGTAAACATACTAATTAATAATTCACTTGGCACTAATGAAAAACGCAGTCCGCCCTAGGATGCAATAATGACAGGGCCTGGGATATGTGATAATTATTCACACACTCACCTGCAGCCTAGAAAGTATAGAGTTAATATTTCATGAGCTTGTTTGTGACAACTCTGTGCAATAATCACGTGTCTGGGAAGTTTTAGTGATCTTTATTACTGTGAGTTATTACTTTATTACTGTGAGTTATGTTAAAAGTTGTGAATAACAACACAAGTCTGAGGTTATATTTTGCAGAATAGACAAATAAGTTTATTGCTTGTGCGGTGCACACGCAGAGGAGAGTTTCAAAATAAAACCCTCCCAAAGACATGGTAGCATACAGGCATTATTTATATGTAACGGGTATTCCACCCCACCCAATCTCATATATATAGTGTGGGTGAGTAGAACATGTAGTGTTACCGGTGTGGTGCGTATACCTGCAGGCTCACAGGAGGTCTGAGCCTCCGCTAATGAGAGCCTGGGGTGAATCCTCTGGAACGTTTCTTGGTTCAGCGCCTCCACCTATGTAGGATTCTAGGGAAGTGTAGAATGACCCTACATAGGAACCCAATCAGAAACCACACACACAGTGATTTATATTATAACTAATGACTTTACTACAAAGGATAATAATAACCTGTGTCCCTCTCACGAGGGGACACTGACAGTGACGTCTCGCAGGACGATTCCCCGACACCAGGTGATCCCACCCAGTGTCCCAAGAACCCCACCCAATGTCCCGTACTCCTACAGAGATAGTCACTGGGTGACTGCGCAGTCACTAAAACCTCTAGGCCTGTTGGTGCACATGTGATGACATAATACCTGCCGAGCACTCCGGTGCTCGGGTCAGCAACAAGCTTCTAAAAGGGTCCGTCGACGAGGACTCCTCCAACCGAACTCCTGCAGACAGTAACACAGTCTCTGTGGACCCCAAAGTGGGTCCAACCGCTTTCCGGGAACAGCAACGTGACACACCCTGCACTATAGGCCGTCCCTATAGCACAGCATCCTTAAGTGGCTTAAGGGTCAATCTCCTAGGGCATTCGGGGTTGCCTATACTATATAGGTAGGTCTTGTACCCACCCTACTCATAATACGGGCCCTGGGCCATGGATCCCCGGACTGGTTACCGCTATGAACCCCCCAGTTGCCTCGTACTACGCGCAACGCCGCCCTGGGCAATGGCTCCCCGGATTGGTTACCGCTATGAACCCCCCCAGTGGCCTCGCCACTCGCAACACGGACCCTGGGCTATGGCTCCCCGGACTGGTTACCGCTATGAACCCCCCAGCTGTCTCGTGCCACTAATTCACCTAAACGCCTGCCGCAACGCTCTGCAGACTAACCTCAGCCCCCTTTAATCCCTGGCTATACCCCAGCTCTGACTACCATGAGTGACAGGGTCCCTCTCTGAGACTATCCCTGGCAACACTCACTAACCTGGGGTAATACAGGGTTAACTGGGACCTTAGGGCCGCTGGCCTAGTGCAAGGAGTCCCCAGCTCCTGCACCCTACCTCCTTCCTTTGTCTGCCTCCTTGCTCTGCTTCTTCCTGACTGACACGCAGCTCCAGACCGCCAAATGTATCTATCTCCCTCCAGGGCAGTCCTACAACCCTATTGGCTCCTCTCAGGCACCTGGTGCCTGTCTCGCTATGCCCCATGGGAGTTGTAGTCCCATGGAGCCTAACAGCACATAGGGACCGCGTGCGCGCCTTGCCTATGCCTGCACTAGCTCCTAATGGCCACCGCAATCTCTCCCTACCTCTCGCGCGACTCTCCTGGCTGGCTCCTACACTCGTGCGATCTTCTGCGCATGCGCGACTATCTCGGGCCGCTGGGGACTCTCTGCGCATGCGCGAACCGGTGCAACATGGCGGCGCCCTGTGCAAGAGCCGCCGGAGATCTCCTGCACTCCGGCAAGCTCCCTCCTCGGCCCCACCCTCCTGAATGGCCGTCGGGTCTGCCGCTTGCCTCTGGCAGTACCCGACAGCGTCCGTGGCCACGGAGGCTCCCCGGGGGGTCGAGGGGAGAAAAAGGTAACATGTCTACACTCTCCCCCTGGTGAAACACCCAACGCCCTCGCTTGGGGAATGACATAACATGGCACAATTTTACACAATGAAAAATTGCAGGGTATAACCGGTACACTAATCAGGTCGACTTTAACCTCACCAAAACATGTCACATCACACCCCATAATACCCGAGGCCAGCTGAGTATCAGCTGCTTGCTGAGACCATTTGTGGGGTGCCCCTAACTGAACATGTGGGGGTACCTCACTTTTGCGTCCGTGAGCCTCCCCGGGGTAAATCTTTCGGAGAGCACACCCTAAAGCGACAGCTACTGGCTCTTCGCTACTTCCTCCCCCTGGTGGAAGGAGTAGCACAGTGTCTCTGAAGCAGACCTTTACCCGGTCATCCGCGGCAGGGATGCGGTAGACCAGGAGGCCAGGACCTTTCCCGCGGTCCACTACTTGGCGAATGGCACGCTCCTTGTTGGGCTTAAAGGAGGCCAGTCTCCCTGGATCTCCTTTTACACAGTCCTTGTCCCTATAGTTTTGCGAGGCTTCCACTGAGAAGCGAGCACTGGACAATGTCTCGGTTTCACCTGGCAGGGGGAAAAAAGTAGACACCTTACCCCTGCGGTGATTCACGGTGGCCAACAGGTCCTCGGGGATGCTGTCAGTTCCCACCTTGGTGGTATCGGGACCTGCCCCCGGCACTTCTGGGGCAGTCCACTTACGCGCTGAAAACTCGGGAGCGTTGGATCCCAGTCCTGGGACCACTTGCGTCAGAGCACATGGGCTCACACTCCGCTCAGGAACCGTAGCTTTGGCCTTCTTCACGGCCACCTCCATCGGAGTCGGTGGGGAACAAGGGGGTTCCTTACCACTCTGCTGGCTGACGATGGGCTTCCCTTCTTCCGGAAGGATCGACGGTAGACACTGGTCCACTCTCATCTCTGGACAGCTACCTTCTAATGAGGACACCTCCACCAGGACGCGATGCAGAGGGGAGCCCTTCGCCCGGGCGACCAGACTTAAGGAGCCATCGTGCTCCGCGGTCACCTGGAGGCTCACCCCCGACACTCCTGGGGCAATCGACTCACCCTGGTCGTCTGTAGGTACTGGTCTCACGCCTAGGACCGATGGTACCTCTGTAGTAGGTCGGACTGACCATTGTAGGGCACACGGGCCCACAGCAGGGTCCGCAACATCGGGATACACCTTTTCCAGGGTACACGGACCCACAGCAGACTCTGTATCCTCTGCATTACCGCTGGGGTGGTTCGCCGGTAGGCGCATCGCCACCGATGGGACTTCAACCTCTTCACTGGAAACTTCTGCATGCTGGGGCACAATAGACTTCAGTAACCGCACACCGCAACATTCACAGTAGGACCACCATGTCAATGTCTCTCTAGAACAGTCACAAGTGGGGCTAAAACACTGTATGCCCATTTCTCCTTCCACCTCGACGGTCCTGAAGTCGAGGGGTCCTTGAGCCACGTTGGCTCCCTGAGCGTGGGCTTCTTGCAGGCAGGAGCATATGAAGAGAAGAGAATCTACTCCTGGCGCGTGCCAGGCCACATACACACTAGGGTGTATCCCCTGACAGTCTATCTCATCCTCATGCATCATCTCATCCTCAGAGATCAGAGTGTCTATCACAGCATCCACGTATGGTTGAAGATAACCGTGCTTGCTCCCCCTGGTGGAATCTAAAGGCAGGGCACTTTTTACAAGGGAGTGGTTTTCGCTCTGCACTGAGTCACTCACATCACAGGGGAGGGGTTCTGACTTTCCCGCCAGTCCCGGATGGGTTTCTGTAACCTTTTTCTGAGCAGCCTGGCAGTCAGAAACACGTGTGTCATCTTGAGTTGGCGGGAGCCGCCATTTTAGGTGGGACTCACTGTTAGCATTCCCTGCTGCAGGAGCCTCCATTTTGACTACAGTCTTGTCAACCACACTGCAGCTTTTCGCATAGATCATGAGACAGTCCCCTGCGGAAGACTCGGGTAGTGTTAATACATGGGGAACAGTCTCTAGGCATATGTCATGCGTGGTGAACAGGCGATAGGTAATCCCCCGGCCGTCAGAATCCAGCCTATAGTCTGTCACCCGGGCCGTGGCCAATTCCGGGCAAGTTCTTACTTGTGCGCGCATTGTGGACAAGGCCGTATCATGGGATACTCCGGCCACTACAAACACGTGCCTTGGGGATAATTGCCGCGCTAAGGCCCAGTCATCGACGTCTTGCTGTGACGGCACCGACATGATGAAAAATATGAATCGGACAATTTAGAAAAAAATGGAACAGGGCACCCCAGGTCTGATCTCAGCAGCGCCTCCAAATGTAACGGGTATTCCACCCCACCCAATCTCATATATATAGTGTGGGTGAGTAGAACATGTAGTGTTACCGGTGTGGTGCGTATACCTGCAGGCTCACAGGAGGTCTGAGCCTCCGCTAATGAGAGCCTGGGGTGAATCCTCTGGAACGTTTCTTGGTTCAGCGCCTCCACCTATGTAGGATTCTAGGGAAGTGTAGAATGACCCTACATAGGAACCCAATCAGAAACCACACACACAGTGATTTATATTATAACTAATGACTTTACTACAAAGGATAATAATAACCTGTGTCCCTCTCACGAGGGGACACTGACAGTGACGTCTCGCAGGACGATTCCCCGACACCAGGTGATCCCACCCAGTGTCCCAAGAACCCCACCCAATGTCCCGTACTCCTACAGAGATAGTCACTGGGTGACTGCGCAGTCACTAAAACCTCTAGGCCTGTTGGTGCACATGTGATGACATAATACCCGCCGAGCACTCCGGTGCTCGGGTCAGCAACAAGCTTCTAAAAGGGTCCGTCGACGAGGACTCCTCCAACCGAACTCCTGCAGACAGTAACACAGTCTCTGTGGACCCCAACGTGGGTCCAACCGCTTTCCGGGAACAGCAACGTGACACACCCTGCACTATAGGCCGTCCCTATAGCACAGCATCCTTAAGTGGCTTAAGGGTCAATCTCCTAGGGCATTCGGGGTTGCCTATCCTATATAGGTAGGTCTTGTACCCACCCTACTCATAATACGGGCCCTGGGCCATGGATCCCCGGACTGGTTACCGCTATGAACCCCCCCCAGTTGCCTCGTACTACGCGCAACGCCGCCCTGGGCAATGGCTCCCCGGATTGGTTACCGCTATGAACCCCCCCAGTGGCCTCGCCACTCGCAACATGGACCCTGGGCTATGGCTCCCCGGACTGGTTACCGCTATGAACCCCCCAGCTGTCTCGTGCCACTAATTCACCTAAACGCCTGCCGCAACGCTCTGCAGACTAACCTCAGCCCCCTTTAATCCCTGGCTATTCCCCAGCTCTGACTACCATGAGTGACAGTGTCCCTCTCTGAGACTATCCCTGGCAACACTCACTAACCTGGGGTAATACAGGGTTAACTGGGACCTTAGGGCCGCTGGCCTAGTGCAAGGAGTCCCCAGCTCCTGCACCCTACCTCCTTCCTTTGTCTGCCTCCTTGCTCTGCTTCTTCCTGACTTACACGCAGCTCCAGCACGCCAAATGTATCTATCTCCCTCCAGGGCAGTCCTACAACCCTATTGGCTCCTCTCAGGCACCTGGTGCCTGTCTCGCTATGCCCCATGGGAGTTGTAGTCCCATGGAGCCTAACAGCACATAGGGACCGCGTGCGCGCCTTGCCTATGCCTGCACTAGCTCCTAATGGCCACCGCAATCTCTCCCTACCTCTCGCGCGACTCTCCTGGCTGGCTCCTACACTCGCGCGATCTTCTGCGCATGCGCGACTATCTCGGGCCGCTGGGGACTCTCTGCGCATGCGCGAACCGGCGCAACATGGCGGCGCCCTGTGCAAGAGCCGCCGGAGATCTCCTGCACTCCGGCGAGCTCCCTCCTCGGCCCCCACCCTCCTGAATGGCCGTCGGGTCTGCCGCTTGCCTCTGGCAGTACCCGACAGCGTCCGTGGCCACGGAGGCTCCCCGGGGGGTCGAGGGGAGAAAAAGGTAACATGGCTCCGCAGCTTTTTGAGTTAACTTTCGTATCTTAGCACATTCCTCGCGCTGGAGAAAAAAGGTGGGGGCACGCTCTGTGCTGCTGCGTTTCCGATCCTCTTTCTTTCAGACCTTTGATTTCATTGTGAGCAAAAAAATATTCATGTTTTCGTACGTACTTGCAAGTTTTTGTATGGTGATTTGTGCACACGTGATACTTAGCATGGTTTATCTTTCACACAGGTAATCATTCAGGAAAAATTCATTAGGGTATCAAATCCATCTAGCCACTCTCCATTAAGGGTGCAACAATTTTACTTGCTGGCACCGAAACTTGAGTTTATATCAGGAAATGATTTATAACCACTTATTGCATGTGGGGAAATGGAAGGAAAAGCTTATACGTTCATAACTGATTTCTGCAGCGTCCACCAGCCGGGCTTGCCATGCATGACTTTTGCCACAAAAACCTCATAAAATCCAAAGATTTATACTACCACAGACACACAGGGATTACTGAAAGTTAGAAGGTTCCACTATGAGCCCTTGCGTTCGCATTCTTACGAATAAGAAAACCGGTGCGGCTGCTCATAGGTTCACGCTTCCTTCTATAGTAATTTATTGCAAACAAACTTTTTTCATTGGGGTGGCATGTTTTTCACTGGGACTTGCATGTATGTGTATTTTCATTTGAACTTGCATGTATTTTCATTGGCCTACAAAACATATTTATATTGTCTCTTCTTGTTCTCTGTATCCATTCCTTATTATTTTTGTCTGCAGACACACAACCTCTAACGGCAAATTTTTAGAACTTTGGTTTCCTATTATTCTCCTGTTACAGTAATCACATTTAATTGACCTGTACAATACACCTGATACAATAATCAGCGCAAGCTGATTACGTACAACTCTTTTGGCATGTTATTGTTCTGATTTTTTTCACCATAACTATACCCAAGAAAAACACTTGAATTACTTCAGCGGGTCCAACCCAGTCCTGATAAACCTTATACTTCTATAACATGGATACAGATAAGACCTTCTAAACAGATATCCATAAATAAACTCACATGGTATGTTAATGACAAGACAGAGCAAATGTACAATCAGGGACCCTTCCTGCTCAGACAACAAAAATATTTATCACAATCCAGGACAGTCTGAAAAACAATCCCTTAAGCATACAAACACTCACCTTCATCACCAAAACACCAAAACTTTTAACGGGACTCTCACCTTAATCCCAATAAAACTTAACATCTATAACACTTTAAAATGGATACAGGAACAGACAAATAAACTTATTTGACACTGCTAGGTTAACCCGTCAACACAGATTGAGACACCCTTCAAAACACATCTCTCTACACATCACTCAAAACAACTTTTTAAACTCAGGCTTTCCTCAAAAGGTGCCTTTTACCTTGATTCTTACGAGCGCTCAGATTTGAGTGACCGAGGAGTGTTTTTTTCAGGTGCTCAGCTTCCGGTATTTTTGGGTTTCTATTCTGGGCGCCATCTGTTAAAAGTTGTGAATAACAACACAAGTCTGAGGTTATATTTTGCAGAATAGACAAATAAGTTTATTGCTTGTGCGGTGCACACGCAGAGGAGAGTTTCAAAATAAAACCCTCCCAAAGACATGGTAGCATACAGGCATTATTTATACACAAAATACTAAACCCACGCCCCCTATACAAGGTTGCGTGTCGTCACTACGTAAGCGTAAAAGGTAAACAAATTTATGCACACGAACACATCGAGTTAAAGCATTATTATGGGATGCATATTAGAAATGAAATGATTCAGCTAATATTCCTTATACAAGCCGGTGACTTTTACTCTACATACAGAACACATTGCCCCCCCCCCTCGGACAGTGCCTATCTGTCTCGTATTTTCATAACATTGGCACTTAGCCCTCATTCTCAAGGTACTTTGGCTTAGTTGAACCGCTCAATATCAATTGGAACTTCAGAAGAAAAAAATGTATTTTAAACTAACGTTCATTCCAACTTTCATACAGACAAATAGACAAATAGACAATATCAGGCACCTAAGATGGATGCTGACTCAAAATGGTTGCTTAGATCCCAGTGCTGTTATGTCAGACCTCCCCCTTACGTCATATTCTCACTTTGTCACTCCCTCCTTTTTTTATTCTTAAAACATAGCTTTTGAGAATTAAGTTCATGATGATAGTCCAGGGATAACTCAGAGGACAAGGGCGCGTGCCTTTCACTGTCATAGTCTCGTAAGGCGCTGCGGCCAATATGTCTTTTGATGAATTGAATAACTGTGATCGGCATCTTCTTTCTTCAAGGGACTGCTGTTTTCTGGCATCTGTAAAGAGTGGCATCCGAATGGGGGAGGGGGTCGCACACCTGTGGATCATACCTTTGCAACACGTGACACACACATATAACAAGTAACACTCCCACACATCCAAGCATTCAAAAGTTTTTGCTCCAAGTGATCTAAGCCATTCACCTAACCCCAAGGGTGATAACCTGTCACTTCCCTTTGTAACCCTCTTTTGAATCTCTTGTATTTCATCTAGTTCATGCTGCACATTGCTACACTGATCTGGAATAAAAACACAACATTGTTCTTTAATCAAAACACATACCCCTCCTTTTGAAGCTAAAACATAGTCTAAAGCAATTCTGTTTTGTAAGGCCATAAGCCTAATCTGAACCTGTTCTTGGTTTAATGATGAAATTAAAAACTGCAAAATTAAGGCCACATCCTTCCTGTAAATTATTATCTGACTAAACATACATTTTTACACAGGTTTCATTGGTTGGTGGAGACACTTGACTCATAAATTGATTCTTGTTCCTAGTGTGTGATACACCTTTTAAAGAGGTTCCCTTAAAAAAATTGGAAAAATACAGAAATTATACACATAATACTAAAAACCTTATTTTATGCAAGCAACCTTTCTTTGGATATGCAGTTGCTAGATAAAGGAAATTGCATCTATCTCTATCATCATATATTTTCAGAATCATCACAACATTCTATTACTGAGAATTGAGGGGGTTTGGTATCTGTGGAAGCGAAATGCATGATCCTCGCCCTGCACGCATTGTATACATCATTCACTCAGAATATCAGAACAGACAGTGTCTGCGATGGTCAACATGGCTGACTTATGATCCTTTCCTTGTGGCTGACACACGCTCCTGGGTGACCCCCTCCTTTCGGTGGAGGTGCAACACACTTCTGGATCAAAGTTTTGCTGCACATGAAACATACATAGAGAGTGAAGAGTACTGCCAAAACACATACAAGAGCTTTCACAAGCCACGCTTCCAGGAAACCTTAAATTTCTAACTTAACACACTCTAAAGAATAAAAATATTGAGTCTCTGAAAAAATGAAATGTTCTGATAAAACCTGGCCTTAGCCTGGTGTCTTATTTTCCTCGTTGGTTAACGGTTAGAGTTTTGACTCGGCAAGACGTTAACTTGATGCGGCTGTGCTTTAGGTGACTTTGGTCTTTGGTGGCGCTGGAACGTTTGGTGGAGCTGGAACGAGCTTTACGTGCTTTGGGTCCAGGAAAATGACTCTGCCGCTTTAATTGCTGTATTGGTGATTACTTTAGGCCTTTTCACCTGGGATGAAGAGCATGCTTGCGCAGGAAATATGTGACTATTAACCCCATCTCGAGTAGGTGCACTTTCAACGTTGCCTAGAGAGACTCAAAAAATGCATTAGTTGCATACAACTTATTGTTTTATTAGCAATAACATGGTCCTTAATTCGTTCCTTTGGACTGCTGATAGTCACAAGTCATCCCATATGTGTCTCATAGGGAGATAATTTATACCTAGGACTAAATTCTTGTATTAATGTGTTTACTCCTGTCTTAGCATCCACATATAGACAGAGGTATTCCCTATTAATGTTCCTAATTCATTCCTCAAATTAAAACTAAGTAGCCAATGTGAACCTGACTTTGATACAATCTAAGTTCCTGAAAGTTTAGGGCCTCATCCCTTGCCAAACCACTTGCTTCCATAATTAATTCTATCCTGTCTGCAGGCCATATCCCTAAGACCTGGGAAACTGCCAGAGTTTGTCCCAATCTTCAAAAGTGGGGACAAAAAACACTGTCTCAAACTATAGGCCAATATCCCTTTTCCCCATACTATCCACTGTCATGGAAAAAATATTCCCTCCCAATTAAACAATTATTTTACCCATACAAATTTCCCTAGCCCATCCCTATCTGGCTTTTACCCCAAACACTCCACTGTAACTATTCTGCTAAGAAATTGAAATGCCTTGTATATAATGCATACCTTATTCACTTATGTAACTGCTTTTGCAACTATGTATCCCCTGTATTTAACCCTATGCACAAGACACACCCACAAATGAGATATGACTCCCAAATTCATCCCTTCCTGGCAAACCCATTCTAGATTACACAGCAATTTTTGACAATAACCACTGCTTACGGACACCTTTGGAAAAAATAAATGGTTAAAAGTTATAACATACATCACATATTCAGTTAATAGACAAATGATTTTGTATAAGACTTCACACTAATGTCTTACTTTATATAATCTCTTTGCACTGTGCCGAGCACATGGTCAGCTTTATAATTTTAAAGACACTGCATATTCATCTGACTAAAGACAAATGATTTTATAAGCTTGTTTCTGGGCAACAAGCCATTTTGTTTCTGGGCGTTTCGCCAATTGACCCTGAAAGATAAGATAACGGTACACTACGGCTTCTTCCTGAAAAATAATAATTATTGGATTGGAACTTTTGCTTAAAGTTTAAATACATGGAGCTTTATCCAGAGCCCTAAGAACTACATTTTTTATGGCCTCTTAAAAATTAATCAACAGGCTTTTATATAGCTGAGGTTTATATAACTTCTTAGCACACAAATAACTCCACACGCTCATACTATTTCCCTACACTCAGTTCTTTTTAACGCCTTCTGTTTGAACTTTTATAGTTTCACTGACTTCATTCACTACAAATTTATGCTATCTTGTTGCAATTCTGTCCTTTCTCAAGCGACACAAACCTATTTCTCTCCATTAATCAACACTCACAAGTCTAACCCTCACTAACTCTTCCTTCATCTCACCTCAGGACTTTTGCTGACTATTTTAAGAAAGAGGTTGAATCCATACACCAGAATATTCCCTCTGTTTCCTCCTTCTATCCTACTTCGCTTCCTAATCTCTTCCTGCTTTCCTTGACTCTTTTTCCACTGTCTCAAAAGAGTGTCAACATCACTGTTGATCTCCTCTTCTCCCTCTACTCTGCTACATTTCCATTCTCCTTTAAACATGTATTAGTTATACCATGACTCAAAAATAGCAAGCTTGACCTGACCTGTCTTTCTAACTACTGAACTTGTCTTGTATTCTCTTGCTTGCTCCATTTTCTCAACACCCATTCTCTCCTTAACCCCCTACAATCTGACTTCTGCACTGCTCCCTCCACGGAGACAATTCTCATTAAAATAACTGATGACATATATGCTGCCCAAGACAGAGGTCATTACACTCTGCTCATATTACTCCCTGCAGCTTTTGCCTCTGTGGACCACACTTTTCTCTTTTCTCTGTACACACTCTCACTAGGTGACCTAATAACATCTCTTGGGTTTAAATATCACCACTATGCTGACGACACCCTCATTTACTTTTCAACCTCTGACCTTACACCTGCCATACAAACCTAATTTTCTGAATGTCCCTCTGTTATCTCATCCTGGAAGGCCCTCTTTTGCCTTAAACTTAACATGGCAAAAACAGAGTTCCTCATACTTCCTCCCAAACCTGACCCTATTATCTCCTTCCACATTACTCTTGAATCTTCCATGCAGTAGCTCAAGCACGCTGCTTAGGGGTCACTCCCAACTCCTCATATTCTCCTCTTTCATTCAAAACATTTCTATAACTGTCACTTTTTCCTCCACAATATCACAAAGATACACCTGTTCCTCTGTTGCTCAACTGTTAAAAACTCTGATTCAGACCCTCATTCTCTCCCCTCTTGATTACTGTAATCCCCTGCTATCCCAGCTTCCTGACTTTCACCTGTCTTCCCTACTATCTCTCCCAAACGCTGCTGCCAGAATCACTCTACTCTTAAAACTCTGATTCTGCGTTTCCCCTCCTGAAATTCCTCTCCTGGCTGCTAATCAAATCCTGTTTCTGTATGCTCTCCCTACCTACCAATTAGATTGTAAGCTCCTCAGAGCAGGGACTTCTCTTCCTTAATGTTACTTTTATGTCTGGATCACTTATTTCATGACCTCTTACCTTTACCCTTTGCTAACTATATGATTACGACGTGCACCACTCCTGTGAAGCGCTGTGCATATTAATGGCGTTATATACATAAAAACATACAATACAATATATACTTCAAACAATGCTTATGATCTTTTACCCACATTTTTAAACACAAAATGTTCCCAAACATCTTAATCCTCTAGAAATAAAATTGAAATGTGTTTTTACTCGTTAAACACAATACAGAACACACACAATACAAAAAACTTCTCTCATACACAGCCACACAACATCACAAAAATAACAAACAAATAAAAGAAAGATATTTCTCCCCTATTACCCAACAATTTCACCCTGCAACTAAATTAATAAAAGTTCCCTTCTCTTTCTTTATTCTCATAAATAACCTGACTTTAAAACTACTCTGATGCTCCGCAGCTTTCTGAGTTAACTTTCGTATCTTAGCACATTCCTCGCGCTGGAGAAAAAAGGTGGGGGCACGCTCTGTGCTGCTGCGATTCCGATCCTCTTTCTTTCAGACCTTTGATTTCATTGTGAGCAAAAAAATATTCATGTTTTCGTACGTACTTGCAAGTTTTTGTATGGTGATTTGTGCACACGTGATACTTAGCATGGTTTATCTTTCACACAGGTAATCATTCAGGAAAAAATCATTAGGGTATCAAATCCATCTAGCCACTCTCCATTAAGGGTGCAACAATTTTACTTGCTGGCACCGAAACTTGAGTTTATATCAGGAAATGATTTATAACCACTTATTGCATGTGGGGAAATGGAAGGAAAAGCTTATACGTTCATAACTGATTTCTGCAGCGTCCACCAGCCGGGCTTGCCATGCATGACTTTTGCCACAAAAACCTCATAAAATCCAAAGATTTATACTACCACAGACACACAGGGATTACTGAAAGTTAGAAGGTTCCACTATGAGCCCTTGCGTTCGCATTCTTACGAATAAGAAAACCGGTGCGGCTGCTCATAGGTTCACGCTTCCTTCTATAGTAATTTATTGCAAACAAACTTTTTTCATTGGGGTGGCATGTTTTTCACTGGGACTTGCATGTATGTGTATTTTCATTTGAACTTGCATGTATTTTCATTGGCCTACAAAACATATTTATATTGTCTCTTCTTGTTCTCTGTATCCATTCCTTATTATTTTTGTCTGCAGACACACAACCTCTAACGGCAAATTTTTAGAACTTTGGTTTCCTATTATTCTCCTGTTACAGTAATCACATTTAATTGACCTGTACAATACACCTGATACAATAA
>NW_027454304.1:52500-87203 GCF_040206685.1 Ascaphus truei
GAGAGAGAGAGAGACATGAGGGGGAGAAAAGAGAGAGAGAGAGAGAGACATGAAGGGGGCCTGAATTTTTTTTGCCCGGGGGCCCACACAGGTCTATTTACGCCACTGATAGGGAAGTCAGCACAATGGTTAAGGTAGCTCTGCAAAGCTGGTTAACGATGCGGCTATGTGCAGGTAGGGCGGGGTAGCCAAGGATTTACAGCCCTATTTTCCTGTTGAGAAAATAAGTCTTACAAAGATTTTTCAGATTTCTACTAATTGAAGTTTAATTTATTTAATTGAAATTAAAACAAGTATGTAACACTTCTATCAAGAGTGCCTGTGCAGTTGCGATACACTGCAAAGGGTTGGTGCAGTGCTGGGGTATCTAGGGCCTTCAGGAATGGAGCGGGTGGAGGGATCGGCTTGTGGTTAGCAAGTGGAAGGAAGGGGGGTCCCACATGTGGTGCGGGAGGAGGGATAGGCTTGTGGTTACCAAGCGGGAGGAAGGATGGGGGATCTTTACGTGTTGAGCGGGATTGATGGGAAGCCTGCTGGTACTGAGTGGGAGCAAGGGGGGCCCGTCTGTGTTGAGCGGGGGATCTTCAGATGTTGATTGGGAAGGAGGGGGAGCCGGCAGGTATTGGGTGTAAAGGGGAAATGTGGAAGGTTGCAATAACTGTGATGCTGCCTCAATTCGTTTGGCAACTTCACACTGCTGTCTGGCTGGTGCAGTAGTTGGTGCTGTTTCATCCTGTTTCTCGTGGCTGTCTGGTGCTGATGTCTTCTCTCATGTGGTAATTTGCATTCCTGACGGTGCATTTGTGCAGGGGGCTATCACATGAGGATGCTCCACCAATAAAAATAATCGGCTCCATTTTGGGGGCTTTATGTGTTGTGACAAACGGCTTACTCCGGGGCTCCGCCGTCTGTCCGGGACTGTTAGAACACGGTCTTTTAGGGTAGGTTAAATGATGAGACGTCACGTACTGTTCCTTTAAACAGGCTATGCCTGGTTTATTCAGTCCCAGGCACTGAGACTGCCACAGTTTAAACAGAAAACAAAGCCAAACAAAAAGCTGCTCGTCTGAGCGATAACTTAAACTTAGATGTCCCTGACTCAGAGTTGGAAGTGGCTTGTCCACTTCCACCAACAAAATAAGTACCTTTGCAGTCTTTAGACAAACTAACAGAATGAATGAAGCGATTTGGGAAAGAGGCTTTCTCACCCCTCTGCAGTTCAGCAGCCTTCCAGGCTCTTGGGCGGGGCCCAGAGGAAACAGGAAACAGGTCTTATATACCTGAACTCTAATCAGCATGACAGGTGACAGAAAACAGGCAGCAGACAAACTGTGGAATGGAGTGCCTGTACCACGAGGCTGCCCTGTTCAGCTTAGACAGGACAGAAACTGTTCAGTATCCTGGGAGCCCTGTATATGGAGTTTATTACCAACCCCTGGTTTCTGTCACATATCCTCCCCCCCAGCTCAGACCTCGAGGGGTGAGCGACCATGGATATTAGGGAGTGCATCCTTGACAACCCGTCGGCATTGCCATGTTTGTGCCCCGACCTGTGTTCCACAGAAAATTTAAAGGGCTGTAGGCTTAGGAACCACCTGGTCACCCTAGCGTTCTTCTCCCTATTTTGACACATCCAGGTAAGGGGTGCATGATCTGTGACCAATCGGAACTTTCTCCCCAACAGATAATACTTGAGTGTCTCTACAGCCCACTTTATTGCGAGACACTCTTTCTCGACTATGGAGTAATTTTTCTCCTGGGGATTTAGTTTCCTACTTAAATAAAGGATGGGGTGCTCCTCCCCTTGAGACTCCTGGGAGAGTACCGCCCCCAGCCCTACCTCAGATGCGTCGGTTTGGACTACGAACTCTTTGGAGAAGTCAGGTGTGACCAACACTGGTTGGGCACAGAGAGCTTCTTTCAGGCTTCTAAAGGCCTGTTCGGCTTCGGGGGACCACTTTACCATTAGCGGTCCTCTTGCTTTTGTGAGGTCGGTTAGTGGGGTTGCCTTAGTTGCAAAATTGGGAATAAACCTCCTATAGTAGCCAATTAACCCCAAAAAGGTCCTTACTTGTTTTTTTGTGACTGGCCTTGGCCAATTTTGTATCGCCTCTACTTTGAGTGTTTGTGGTTTGAGTAACCCTCTACCAATAGAATACCCCAGATACTTGGCCTCCTCCAGACCAATAGTGCATTTAGCGGGGTTAGCAGTTAGTCCAGCAGACCGAACTGCGTCGAGCACAGCTTGGACCTTTGGAAGGTGGGACTGCCAATCTTCACTATGGATTACCACATCATCCAGGTAGGCGGCAGCGTACCGAACATGTGGTTTTAAAATTTTATCCATCATTCTTTGGAATGTGGCGGGAGCTCCATGTAAGCCAAAAGGCAGCACCTTATATTGAAAGAGGCCGTCTGGGGTTGAGAAGGCTGTTTTTTCTTTTGCCCTTTCTGTGAGGGGAACCTGCCAGTACCCTTTTGTTAGGTCTAGGGTTGTGAGATATCGGGCTTTGCCCAGTCTCTCTACAAGTTCATCCACCCTGGGCATAGGATAAGTATCAAATTTTGACACCGCGTTTAGTTTCCGGTAGTCATTACAAAACCTTGTTGTACCGTCTGGCTTTGGGACTAAAACTATAGGGCTGTTCCACCCACTTTGGGATTCCTCAATTACGCCTAGTTTTAGCATTTTTTTAACCTCTAAACTTATAGCCTCTCTCTTGGCCTCTGGGATTCGGTACGGTTTAAGGTTAACTCGGACCCCCGGTTCAGAGACTATGTCATGTTTAATTACGTTAGTTTTACCTGGCTGTGTAGAGAAGATTTCTTTGTTCCTTCTCACTAAACTCTGGACCTCTCGTTTCTGATGCACGGACAGTGTTTCAGCTATGCTAACCTCTGGGTCAGTTTCTTGATTCTCTGACGGACCTGGGGGTACTAGGGTTAACAAGACCTCTCTATCTTTCCAGGGCTTGAGTAGGTTTATATGGTAAATTTGCTCAGGTTTCCTCCTACCTGGCTGCCTTACCCTATAATTTACTTCTCCCACTCTTTCCAAGACCTCATATGGCCCATGCCATTTAGCAAGGAATTTACTCTCCACGGTGGGAACCAGAACTAGTACCCTATCACCTGGAAAAAAAATTCTGACCCTAGCACCCTTATTATACGTATTCCTTTGTGCTTCTTGAGCTTTCTCCATGTATTCCCTCACTATGGGTAGGACTGCAGCAATGCGGTCCTGCATTTGGGCAACATGCTCTATTACACTTCTGTAAGGGGTAACCTCGTGTTCCCAAGTTTCTTTGGCTATATCCAGTAAGCCCCTTGGATGTCGGCCATACAATAGTTCAAACGGGGAGAAGCCTGTGGATGACTGGGGAACTTCCCTAATGGCAAATAACAGGTATGGTAACAAACAGTCCCAGTTTTTCCCATCCTTATCGACCGCCCGGCGTAACATGCTCTTTAAGGTTTTATTGAACCTTTCCACTAAACCATCTGTTTGTGGATGATAGACTGAGGTTCTGAGATGCTTGATTTTTAGGAGTTTACATAGCTCTTTTGTTACTTGGGACATAAATGGTGTTCCCTGGTCAGATAAGATCTCTTTAGGAATTCCGACCCGGGAAAACAGAAGTACTAACTCTTTTGCTATGTTTTTAGCAGAGGTGCTACGTAGGGGAACTGCCTCCGGATATCGGGTAGCATAATCTAATATTACCAATATATGCTGATGTCCCCTAGCAGACTTTATTAGGGGTCCTACTAGATCCATAGCAATCCGGTCAAATGGTACCTCTATTATGGGAAGGGGTACCAATGGGCTGCGGTATGCTTTGAACGGGGCGGTGATCTGACATTCTGGGCATGAGGAACAATAGTTTGTAATTTCTGCCAGAACCCCAGGCCAATAAAAGCTTCGGAGAACCTTTTCTTTTGTCTTTTCCACCCCTAGGTGTCCCCCCAATGGATGACTATGTGCGAGGTGTAATACTACGTTACGGAATGTCCGTGGTACCAACAATTGTTTAGTTGTAACTGATTTTCTTTTATCAACCCGATATACTAGGTCGTTCTCTACCTCGAAGTAGGGGTAAGCAAGTGACCTATCTGGTTGGCCATGAGTACTATTCTGGTCCCGTATATTTCCCCTTGCTACCGCTAATGTGGGGTCCTCCCACTGGGCCTTCTTAAAACTCCCAGGACTGACCTCTAGGTCAGCGAGGGTCTTATCCTGTACTGGGGTGGTAAGTGCCTGATCAACATCTTGATTTGGGGTATTCCCTACCAAAGTAGTGATGGGGAAGGGAATTTCACAGCACTCCTCCTTTTCCCCCTTCTTATTTGGGCCCTCGTCAACCTCCATTTCTGAAAAAGGGAAAGGATTTGTTTCTTCTAACACTTCGTTATGGTCTGCTATTGAACTCTGGGCGCTATTCTGAGCTGGGGACCACATTTTTAGAAAATGGGGAAAGTCGGTCCCTATTAACACATCATGTGCCAGTTTGGGTACAACACCCACCTTGAAATCTAAAGAACCAAATTCTGTTTCAAAAAAAACATCAACAGTGGAATATTCATGATTATCCCCATGTATACAACAAATTGCCACTCTTTGTGAACTGTTTACCTGTTTCTTCTTAATGGGCAATAGGTATTCGGACACTAGTGTGACCATACTCCTAGAGTCAAGAAGTGCCCGAACCCTCTTACCATTAACCTTTACAAATGCCCACAGATGGTTATTCAAGGGGTCCTCTGGGCTAGGGCCCATACATTGGGACAACAGCGAATAAGGTTCCACGCTGTTGCATTGCATGGGCTCATCATTTAGTGGGCAGATTTTTGCTGTGTGGCCCCTCTCATGACAATTTACACATTTAGGTACATAGTCTGTGTCCCACTTAGAGCCTTTTCCCAGCTCCCCATGTTGGCTATTGCCCTTAGTGTGCGAACCACTGTTGCTGGAGCGGCGTGAAGGTGGTCGCCGCTCTTCAGCGCCCCTTAACCCCGGTACCCTTTTACCGTCTCTGGAAGAGTCCTGGAACCTCGGATAGTGGGGTTGCTCCACGACTGTGGGTTGCGGGTGCTCTTCTGCTGCACTGTACCTTTCTACAAGGGCCACAAGCTCATCCGCATTGTGGGGGTCACTCCGACTGACCCAACGGCGTAAGGCAGAGGGAAGTTTCCTCAAGAACTGGTCCATGACCAACCGTTCCACGATGTGGCTTGCTGAGTTGATCTCGGGTTGTAGCCACTTCCGGGCGAGGTGGATGAGGTCATACATCTGGCTTCGGGTGGCTTTATCCATCGTGAAGGACCATGCGTGAAACCTTTGGGCACGAACAGCCGTGGTTACGCCGAGGCGGGCGAGGATCTCGAACTTCAATTTTGCATAGACGTTAGCTTCGGCTGGCTCTAGATCAAAGTAAGCCTTCTGGGGTTCGCCGCTTAGGAAGGGTGCGATTAGACCAGCCCACTCAGCTTCTGGCCATCCCTCTCTCTGTGCCGTGCGTTCAAACGTGAGAAGATAGGCTTCCACATCATCCGAGGGTCCCATCTTCTGAAGGTAGTGGCTTGCCCTGGTCATTTTCGGAACTGGGGCTGCCTCTGCCAGTGGAAGGTTACTGATAGTCCCCCTCAGGATCTCGAGTTCCTGCTGTAAGCCCTGAGCGAACCGCTTTTGCTCCTCTCTCAGCAGGCGGTTTGTCTCTTGCTGGTTTGCATTAGTCTCTTGCTGGGCTATTAACAGCTGTCGCTGGGTTTCACTCGCCTGTTGCTGGGCTTCATTCGCGTCTTTCTGGACAGCGACATTGCGTACCAGCGCACTCACCACGTCTTCCATCTTGTTTGGAGAGAGAGAAAAAAAAACCTTCTTTTTTTTTTTTTTTTAAAGTTCTTTAACCCCCAGACCTTTCAGTGTTCTGCCCGCATTCTCTTACATATGTGACAAACGGCTTACTCCGGGGCTCCGCCGTCTGTCCGGGACTGTTAGAACACGGTCTTTTAGGGTAGGTTAAATGATGAGACGTCACGTACTGTTCCTTTAAACAGGCTATGCCTGGTTTATTCAGTCCCAGGCACTGAGACTGCCACAGTTTAAACAGAAAACAAAGCCAAACAAAAAGCTGCTCGTCTGAGCGATAACTTAAACTTAGATGTCCCTGACTCAGAGTTGGAAGTGGCTTGTCCACTTCCACCAACAAAATAAGTACCTTTGCAGTCTTTAGACAAACTAACAGAATGAATGAAGCGATTTGGGAAAGAGGCTTTCTCACCCCTCTGCAGTTCAGCAGCCTTCCAGGCTCTTGGGCGGGGCCCAGAGGAAACAGGAAACAGGTCTTATATACCTGAACTCTAATCAGCATGACAGGTGACAGAAAACAGGCAGCAGACAAACTGTGGAATGGAGTGCCTGTACCACGAGGCTGCCCTGTTCAGCTTAGACAGGACAGAAACTGTTCAGTATCCTGGGAGCCCTGTATATGGAGTTTATTACCAACCCCTGGTTTCTGTCACAGTGTTTTAACCGAAAACCCCAAATAATTGGTCGGTGGTGTTTTATCGTGGTTTTTTTTCAGTTAAAGCCAAAAACCGGAATCCCTCGGTGTGATGAACAGTGGGGATACTGCACCGACACACTTTATTCGAGCAAATGCCCGGATTGTACCTGGCAGATACCTGGAATCCGCCACTGCTCACCTCTTGCATGCTGCGTTGCGTTTGCATTCCCAGCCACGGTTCATGCCTGGCTGACGGGGGCCTGATCTGTTAAATGATAATGAGAAGAATTTAATAGGCTGCAATGTTTCGCTTGTCCACCAGATGGCATAAACTCATGACTTAAGTAATGTGTGGGCTTTGCAAGTTGTTTCGTTTAAAAAAAGATACTTTATCCCAGTACAGTATGCTATTGTAACTTGTCCTTGAGACTGAAGGAAGACGTTGCAAAAAATGTATCAATTTATGCTTTACATACAGTACTGTATTAAATAAAGACAAAGACCATTTTCGCTTACACTATTCTACAGAGACATGAGTGTTCAAATGCAGCCCGTGTTCCAAAAACCTGACAGAAGTTATGCTTATTTGATATGGGCCGCTATTAATGCAACAGAGGATAAGATGGCAACAGTTGTTCAAATTTATCAGTATTTTATCGAAAACTATGACTTTTACAGATTTTCGCCAACTCCTCATTTGTGGAAGCGGGCAATAAGGAAAAGGTTATGTAGTGACCCCTGTTTTCACCGTATTGAGCCCCAATTTGTTGGAGGGTATTGGTGTGTGTCACAGGGTTTTTCCCGTATCTATGATAATGGAGGCGGCAAAAGGCGAAGGGTCGTGTTAAAACCAAATAAGAAGCGACAGTCCCTGCCAAGCAATGCGCCAGAACCAGAACCAGCACCAGCATCAGCTTATCATCATGGTCCCGCCGTCGGTGACAACCCTGAGATGGATTTCGCAGCCAGTTTTGATGAAGCTTGCATGTACCTAAGCGATTTCCTGCTGACTACAGGTGGGCTAGTCCCTCTGCAAACTATCGACGTGGGTGATGATGAAAGCTGGACTGGCAGTGGCAGTGGCAGTGGCCCGCCGGCGCAAGCTGAATGGGAAATTCAGTAATACAGTATGGTGAGTACTGTATTGTTGCCGTATTATTTTGGTGGGGCAGGCTGGGTACTTCTTTAGGGGGCTGACCATTACTGTACATTAAAACTTTTCATTTTGTTTTTCCTCAGAAAAGAAAACGGCTAATGGGGGGATTTCGATGGATACAGTAATATTGTGCTGTACAGTATGCTGATGTTTTCCAGCCGAACAGTATACTGTGTAATAAACCCGAATAAATAAAACTATGCATTTATTCTACAGTACATGTTCAGTAAATTACTGCACATACTGGGGGCGAGATGTGTTTGCAGCAGAGAGAGATATTTAATAATATTGTACAGTGAGCAGGGGGTTCCCTGAGCCAGAAATTAATGCTCAGGGACCCCCCCTGCTCCTGATCAATATTATTAAAAATACTGAAAATGCTGCGTCATTACCATAGCGGATAGCCGCTAAGGCAATGAAGGGGTTAACCCACCGTGCCCGCTTTATTGTGTGTAGTGGGGATGGGTGAGGGGGGTATTTGGCCCTTGGTGTGAGTTTAGGACTTGCGGGAGGGGGGGGGGGTTGCGGGTGCACTTAACCCCTTCACGACCGTAGCAGTTAATACCGCTACGGTCATGAAGGGGTTAAGCCCTCCAGCTACACCCCCCCCCCCGCAAGCCCTCCCCAACCATCGTTGGGGCTAATACCCCATTCACCCACCCTCCCGCTACCCACAATAAAAAAATACACACACAGCACAGCAGCTGCCAAAAAATAAATAAATAAATACTGTATAAATAAATAAATGACAATAAATACATTTGAAATACATTTTTATTGATAGTGTAGATGTGCAGGGGGTCTCTGGAGCTGAATCGCATTGGTTTTAGGTCTGGGGACCCCGTGCCCCCCGAGATACAGGCCCCTTTAGGGGGTGCCGATATCCCTCTGCGTTTAAAGGTCCTGATCACGTGACCGCGGCCTGTAAACCAAGCAGAGCAGAGGGATACCGGCACTCCCTAAAGGGGCCTGTATCTCGGGGGGCACGGGGTCCCCAGACCTGAAACCTGTGCGCTTCTGCTCTGGAAACCCTCTGCACATGTACAGTATCAATAAAACACATACAATATACAGTATAAATAAACACTCGTTCTTTACCTTAGCGTCTATGCGCTATGGTAAAGAAGCATCATTTGTGTATTTTAATAATATTGTAGTGAGCAGGGGGTTCCCTGAGCCAGAAATTAATGCTCAGGGACCCCCCCTGCTCCTGATCAATATTATTAAAAATACTGAAAATGCTGCGTCATTACCATAGCGGATAGCCGCTAAGGCAATGAAGGGGTTAACCCACCGTGCCCGCTTTATTGTGTGTAGTGGGGATGGGTGAGGGGGGTATTTGGCCCTTGGTGTGAGTTTAGGACTTGCGGGAGGGGGGGGGGGTGGCGGGTGCACTTAACCCCTTCACGACCGTAGCAGTTAATACCGCTACGGTCATGAAGGGGTTAAGCCCTCCCGCTACACCCCCCCCCCGCAAGCCCTCCCCAACCATCGTTGGGGTTAATACCCCATTCACCCACCCTCCCGCTACCCACAATAAAAAAATACACACACAGCACAGCAGCCGCCAAAAAATAAATAAATAAATACTGTATAAATAAATAAATGACAATAAATACATTTGAAATACATTTTTATTGATAGTGTAGATGTGCAGGGGGTCTCTGGAGCTGAATCGGGTTGGTTTTAGGTCTGGGGACCCCGTGCCCCCCGAGATACAGGCCCCTTTAGGGGGTGCCAGTATCCCTCTGCGTTTAAAGGTCCCGATCACGTGACCGCGGCCTGTAAACCAAGCAGAGCAGAGGGATACCGGCACCCCCTAAAGGGGCCTGTATCTCGGGGGGCACGGGGTCCCCAGACCTGAAACCTGTGCGCTTCAGCTCTGGAGACAAAATACAAAAGGTGTTTAAGGGGTTAATTGATATCTGAATGTAATTGCAATGTATTGGCTTGGTTTTGGCTATGTTTTGTGTGGGCAAGAGAAGGAAGGCGCTGGCGTCGGACACTTCGTATTGATGAGGTCAGTAGTACTTTATTTATTTGTATATGCTTGTTAATGTTTTTAATAATGGGCAATTAATCTATTATCCATATCTGGATAATAGTTATTTTGCACATTATTGTACTGTAGGTGTTGGGGGGGAGAGTGTATGTATTGAATGTATAGGCCAGGTTTATTTTTTTTACATTCAGGGTTACTTCCGTGGTTTTGCGTGGGACCTCTGGAGACCACCCGCGGGGAATCCTCGGGTATCCTAAAGGGTATCAGGCTGGTGGTTCCACAGGTGACACATGCGGGGATGATGATGTGTGGTCCCACTTCTGTGGGGGCACCGCGGACCCGTAGTCTGCGGGCATGATGATGTGTGGTCCCACTTCTGTGGGGGCACCTCCGACTCGTAGGTGCGGGGATGATGATGTGTGGTCCCACTTCTGTGGGGGCACCGCGGACCCGTAGTGAGCACCCGTGAGTTCCCCAGACCCCCATGGGAACCACCCGAGGCCCCGCAGACACCTGTGGGTTTGACCCGGGGCTCCCAGACATCCTTGGGCTTACCGTGGGGACCCAATTGTGTTCCACAGTGACCCAAGGAGACCACCTGAGGGCTATGGTGCTGGCAGGATCCACCAGCAGGCCTCCAGAACATGTGGAATGCTGCTGGTAAACTGTAGGTCTGTCCAGGTGCCCTGCCAGCCCACCGGGGACTAGCGTGGGGCTGCGTTATGGACCCTGAATGTAAAAGAATAAATCTTGTATTTATGGGGGGGGCACAGGGGGTGGGTAATGTATTTAATAAATAGAATGCTGTTTATTGTGGGGCTGTGCATTGTTTTGATTGCGGGGACTGGGGGTGGGGGGTGGGGGGGGAATGTTCCCCAACGGTATGTGGGTAGGCCTCCCTTGTGGGTAGTTAGTGGGTGAGGGTTGAGGGTTGTTAGGCCTCACGGGGTGGGGGGTTAGAGTGGGAGGGTATGTACAGTAGGCGTCCCGAGTGGTGGGTGAGGGTGGGTTAACCCCTTCATGACTGTAGCGGTTAATAACCGCTATGGTGATTAAGGGGTTAGGGGACATTACTTTGAAAGTGTTAATTTTTTTCTCTGTTTTACTGTACAGCAGCGGAGGTTGCCATGGGTAGTGGGTAGTGTATTGAATGTATTTATTGGTTATTATGCCTTAACCCCTTCATTACCTTAGCGGCTATACGCTATGCTAATGAAGCATCATTTCTGAACTTTTAATAATATTGTGCAGGAGCAGGGGGTTCCCTGAGATTAGATTTCTGTCTCAGGGAACCCCCTGCTCACTGTACAATATTATTAAAAATTCAGAAATGCTGCTTCTTTACCATAGCGCATAGCCGCTAAGCTAAAGAATGATTCTTTAATGATGTGTGTGTTTTATTCACAGTGTAGATGTGCAGGGGGTCTCCAGAGCTGAAGCGCACAGGTTTCAGGTCTGGGGACCCCGTGCCCCCCGAGATACAGGCCCCTTTAGGGGGTGCCGGTATCCCTCTGCTCTGCTTGGTTTACAGGCCGCGATCATGTGATCGGGGCCTTTAACGCAGAGCACTCAGCACTCAGAAACACAGGCCAGGCAGATTTAACACACACACACAATAGGGGGAGTTTTTTTTACATAGATTGCAGGGAAGCTTAACGCACACACACAATAGGGGGATAGGGGGAGGTTTTTTTACATAGATTAGAGAGAAGGCAGGGCGTTTTAAAAGCGAGAATAGGGGGAGGGGTTTTTACATAGATTAGAGAGAAGGCAGGGAGTTTTAAAAGCGAGAATAGGGGGAGGGGTTTTTACATACAGTAGATTAGAGAGAAGGCAGGGAGTTTTAACACAGACGTGAAAAATATGTATTGAATGTATTAATTGTTTATTATGCCTAAACCCCTTCATTGCCTTAGCGGCTATCCGCTATGGTAATGACGCAGCATTTTCAGTATTTTTAATAATATTGATCAGGAGCAGGGGGGTCCCTGAGCATTAATTTCTGGCTCAGGGAACCCCCTGCTCACTGTACAATATTATTAAAATACACAAATGATGCTTCTTTAACATAGCGCATAGACGCTAAGGTAAAGAACGAGTGTTTATTTATACTGTATATTGTATGTGTTTTATTGATACTGTACATGTGCAGAGGGTCTCCAGAGCAGAAGCGCACAGGTTTCAGGTCTGGGGACCCCGTGCCCCCCGAGATACAGGCCCCTTTAGGGGGTGCCGGTATCCCTCTGCTCTGCTTGGTTTACAGGCCGCGGTCACGTGATCGGGACCTTTAAACGCAGAGGGATACCGGCACCCCCTAAAGGGGCCTGTATCTCGGGGGGCATGGGGTCCCCAGACCTAAAACCAACGCGATTCAGCTCCGGAGACCCCCTGCACATCTACACTATCAATAAAAATGTATTTCAAATGTATTTATTGTCATTTATTTATTTATTTATTTTTATTTTTATTTATTTATTTTTTGGCGGCTGCTGTGCTGTGTGTGTGTATTTTTTTATTGTGGGTAGCGGGAGGGTGGGTGAATGGGGTATTAGCCCCAACGATGGTTGGGGAGGGCTTGCGGGGGGGGAGTAGCGGGAGGGCTTAACCCCTTCATGACCGTAGCGGTATTAACTGCTACAGTCGTGAAGGGGTTAAGTGCACCCGCAACCCCCCCCCCCTCCCGCAAGTCCTAAACTCACACCAAGGGCCAAATACCCCCCTCACCCATCCCCACTACACACAATAAAGCGGGCACGGTGGGTTAACCCCTTCATTGCCTTAGCGGCTATCCGCTATGGTAATGACACAGCATTTTCCGTATTTTTAATAATATTGATCAGGAGCAGGGGGGGTCCCTGAGCATTAATTTCTGGCTCAGGGAACCCCCTGCTCACTGTACAATATTATTAAAATACACAAATGATGCTTCTTTACCATAGCGCATAGACGCTAAGGTAAAGAACGAGTGTTTATTTATACTGTATATTGTATGTGTTTTATTGATACTGTACATGTGCAGAGGGTCTTCAGAGCAGAAGCGCACAGGTTTCAGGTCTGGGGACCCCGTGCCCCCCGAGATACAGGCCCCTTTAGGGGGTGCCGGTATCCCTCTGCTCTGCTTGGTTTACAGGCCGCGGTCACGTGATCGGGGCCTTTAAACGCAGAGGGATACCGGCACCCCCTAAAGGGGCCTGTATCTCGGGGGGCACGGGGTCCCCAGACCTAAAACCAACGCGATTCAGCTCCGGAGACCCCCTGCACATCTACACTATCAATAAAAATGTATTTCAAATAATTTTTATTGTGCCGATGTTTGCGCAGAGAGAGAGCAGCGGATCTCTCTCTGCTGCAAACACATTACGCCCCCGCCGCCCATACAGTAGTATCATTTATGTATATGCATACAGTATACAGTACTGTACAGTATGTGTACAGTACTGTATGTTAGGGCTTATAGGGGTTGTTGTTATACAGTATATATATATATATACAGTATATATACTGCATTACAATTCATTATAGGGGACGGCTTCACAGAGAACAGCTCGCAAGCGCCACCATGTGTATTTTCACGGCATGCAGTATTTCAGCAAGCCGGAATAAAAAAGCTTAAATCCCTGCCGGAAAAGAACGCAATTCACTCTGGCAGAAAACTATCAGAAACCTGAATACACCCGAGTATACCCGAATTCGCGGGACTAGCCGTGCTCGAATAAAGTGTGTCGCCAGTGTACACAAGACTGTTATAGTTGTACAAAGTTGTTTATTCAATGAAAGCAGGGAGGTAAATATCTAGGTTTGGGCCATGGGGAGGGACAGCATTTGGAGTCTGTGAATCCAAAAGGTTTCACATTGTCACAGTCTTTTTAATCTGTCCCCTTCTCATGTATCTTGTGGTATAGAGTGGCGAGAAAAAGTTTGTGAACCCCAATGATAATTACGGAAATTCCATCTTCTTGAATTAAAACTAGTCTTTTCTTAAATATCCAATAGGGTTTATATTAACCATGGCCATGTCTTTTGAAACAAAATGATGTACGAATTAGACAAACAATGAGTAATTAAGAGTCATGGTGTAAGGTCCAGGGGAACACCTCTCTCTAAAGGGGTTTCCCCCGCGACGTCACTTACCCCCGTTCCAGTTCTGCCTTCGCGCCGCCGCGGGCGGGATCTCCCTTCTCCTCCGCTTCCCGCGGCGGCTACTGATCTCGAGCACGGCCGAGGACTTTTAAGTCCTCCCTCAGGGGGATCTCCCGCCCCCAGCTGAGGCCGCGCATGCCTCTCCTGCGTGGCGCACACGCCTGATGCGCGTGCACCGCTCACAAGCTGCACATCTAGTACAGCTGTGGTAAGTCTCCCTACCAATCCCTATCTTCCCTGGGGCCGCTCCCTCGTTACTCCCCCTCTCCCTATTGGTCCTTCCTCCTACTTATACCTTGCTCAGCCATTCATTCTTTGGCTGAGCATAGCTTTGTATGACCTGTGTTAACCACGGTCGTGCCTGCCTCAGTTCCTGTCTCTTTGTCTCCTTAGTGATCCCTTGCGTACCGAACCGGCCTGGCTGTGGTTCCGCTTTGGTCTTCTACCCTTGGTTTGTATCCTGACCTCCTGGACTCCCTGACCCCTTCACCTCGGTTGGCGGATTCCGACCTACCTCCCGGCTCTGGACCCCAGGCTCTCGGTACCACCTATCTTCTGGAATCTCTCTTCTCATCTGGCGAGTATCCTACTTTATCTTATACTCCCAGACGGTTCCAGACGCCTATTTTCCACTTTCCAGGCGTGTCCCCGTAGCTGTGGGTGCAGTTTGTTACCCATCTCACCTCAGTTTCGGGGTCCCTCCTTGTCCGTGGTGAGCACAGCGTAACATTATGCTCAGCCCCACAGACATGGACCCCGAAGAGGTTGAGCAACCAAGCCCCATGCAGCGACTTCTCCAGCTAAAGGCGCAGCTTGCCTCCATGACGCAGGAGCTCTCTAGACTCTCCTCGTTGCAGCCTTCCCCAGGCTCCTCGGCCATGGCAGCTGCGGCGTTTCCCTCCCCGGGTCCTCCCGTGGCTGTAGATCCTCGTCTCCCGGCTCCCAACTGCTATGCAGGGGATCCCCATGAGTGCAGAGGGTTTCTTAATCAGTGCGAGATGCAATTTGAATTATCTCCTTTGCACTTCCCCACTGCTCGTTCAAAGGTGGCCTATATTATGTCTCTCTTGAACGGAAAGGCCCTAGCCTGGGCATCCCCCATCTGGGAGCGGGAGCCTGCCATGACGCATGACTATTCTCGCTTTCTTCGAGAATTCAGGCAAGTATTTGATACGCCTGGTCGTCAAATGACGGCAGATTCTTCTCTCTTCCATATTTCCCAGGGTACTCGTCCTGTCGCCGAGTATGCTTTGGACTTCCGGATCATCGCGGCGGAGACCTCCTGGAATGATGGCTCACTGTCAGCAGCCTTTTGGCAGGGTCTGTCAGATGACATCAAGGACCAGCAGGTCACTATGGAGAGACCCACCAGATTGGAGGATCTCATTGCGGTCTGCATCTGCGTGGACCAGCGGCTATGAGAGAGGAGACTTGAACGCGCTCTTCCTTGTACCAACTCCTCCCGATCTTCCAGCCGCAGTCACGTCCATCACGTCCCCCAACCCATGGATGAGCCCGAACCGATGCAGCTCGGAGGTCATCGTCTATCCGTGTCTGAGAGACAGCGCCAACGAGATGGTGGACTGTGCCATTACTGCGGTCATCCCGGTCATCTGCTGGTAAGCTGTCCTCTGCGACTGGGAAACGCCAGGACCCAATAAGGTATGAGAGGGTCTCGTTGGGTATAATCTCTTCTCCTCTTTCTTCTTCTAAAGTACTTCACAATCGTATAATGCTGCCTATTTCTCTGGCCTGGAATAACTCCCTGATCCCCGCCTCTGCATTTATAGATTCTGGGTCTCAGGGGAACTTTATTGATCAGAGTTTTGCCTATAAAAATGGGATTCCCTTTCGATCTAAGGCTGTTCCAGTTGGTCTGGAGGCCATAGACGGGCATCCACTCCAACCAGCCTTTATTTCTCTGGAGACTAGTTCTCTATCCCTCTCCACGGAGGATGGTCACCAAGAGAAGATTATCTTGGACGTGATCCATACTCCATCGGTAGATGTAATTCTAGGACTCCCCTGGCTGCAACTTCATAACTCACAATTAGATTGGGTTGGTAAGGAGCCCATACGATGGAGCCCCCAGTGCCTTAAGACCTGTCTTCCCCCCAAACGGACGTTAGCCGAAGTGGAAGTACCCGCAGAGTAAAAAACTTCCCTTCCAACGGTCTACTGGGACCTGGCGGACGTTTTTGATAAGGTCCGTTCTGAAGTATTACCTCCCCATAGAGACTTTAACTGTCCTATTGAGCTTCTTCCCGGTGCTACCTTACCCAAGAGCCGTTCTTACCCCCTATCCATACCTGAGACCAAGGCCATGACGAGTATATCCAGGATAATTTGAGGAAGGGTTTCATCCGCAATTCTTCATCTCCAGCTGGAGCTGGATTTTTTTTTGTTAAGAAAAAGGATGGTTCCTTGCGCCCCTGTATTGACTACAGAGGTCTTAATAAAATTACGATCAAGAACCGTTACCGTTTTCCAAACTTGATCTCCGCGGAGCCTATAACCTTGTCCGCATCCATCAGGGCGACGAATGGAAGACCACCTTTAACACCCGGGATGGGCATTATGAATATCTAGTCATGCCTTTCGGCCTGTGCAATGCCCCATCGGTCTTCCAGGAGTTTGTCAAAGAGATCTTCCGTGATCTCCTCGACAGCTTCGTTATCGTATACCTTGACGACTTCCTTATTTTTTCCAAATCCCTCTCTGACCACATTCAACACACCAAGATAGTCCTGTCCCGCCTTCGGGAGAACAATCTCTATGCTAAATTAGAGAAATGTTCTTTTCATCTTTCTTACATTCCCTTTCTTGGATATATAATTTCTAGCACTGGCTTCTCTATGGACCCTGTCAAACTCAAGGCTGTCTTAGAATGGCCACAACCCACTTCCCTGAAAGCCATACAGCGATTCTTGGGATTTGCGAATTACTATCGTAAATTCATCAAGAATTTTTCTTCTACCGTGGCCCCCATTACTGCCCTCACCAAAAAGGGAGCTAACACAGCAGTCTGGTCTCCTGTAGCTCTCCAAGCTTTCGACTCCCTCAAAAAATCTTTTGCTTCTGCTCCTATTTTGCGTCACCCTGATCCCGGGCTCCCCTTTACCCTAGAGGTAGACGCATCTGACGTCGGTGCTGGCGCCATTCTCTCTCAGAGACAGTCTCCACAGGCCAAACTTCATCCCTGTGGGTTCTTTTCAAAAAAAAATTCTTCGGCAGAACGGAACTATGACGTCGTAAACAGAGAGCTCTTGGCTATTAAACTCGCCCTTCAGGAATGGAGACATCTTCTGGAGGGAACGGAGACCCCAATTTCGATCTTTACGGGTCATAAAAACTTACTTTACATTGAGAGTGCACGTCGCCTTGGGGCGCGTCAGGCTCGATGATCTCTTTTTTTTCCGAGATTTAATTATCTCATATCTTACATTCCTGGTTCAAAGAATCAAAAGGCAGACGCACTTTCACATCAATTCCTGTTTCAGGATAATTCAGAGGTTATCTCCGAAACAATATTACCCTCCAAATATATTGTTTCGGCCAACTCTTTTGATATCCTGGATCAGGTCATGGCAGCACAGTCTAATCTCCCGAGGGGCCTTAAGGTGCCAGTCGGCCGTCTGTATGCAGCTCCACGCTTCCTTAAGAAGATTCTTGAGTGGGGTCATTCTTCTAGGTCAGCCAGTCATCCAGGCATTAGAAGGACTTCTGACCTCATTGGTCGTACCTTTTGGTGGCCAACCATGTTGCAGGACATTTCAGAGTACGTAAAGACTTGTCCAATCTGCGCCCAGGTTAAAACCGCTCATAAAAAGCCGTACAGCCTTCTACAACCCCTCCCTATACCAGAACGCCCATGGAGTCATCTGTCCATGGACTTTGTGGTGGAACTTCCAACCTCCAAAGGGATGAACACCATTTTGGTTGTCGTGGATTGTTTTTCCAAACACGCCCATTTCATTCCTCTCAAAGGCCTTCCCAATTCCCCTACCCTGGCAGACATTTTTGTTAAGGAAATATTCCGCATTCACGGAGTTCCCTTTTCCATCGTATCCGATCAAGGTACACAATTTGTCTCAAAATTTTGGCGAGCTTTCACTCGCAGGATGGATATCACCCTCCATTTTTCGTCCAGGTATCATCCCCAAACAATTGGGCAAACCGAGAGAACGAACCAAACTCTGGAGCAATACCTCCGATGCTTTATCGCAGACAGCCAAGACAATTGGGTAGATTTACTTCCGTGGGCAGAGTTCTCCCATAACTCTTTAAAGAACAGCTCCACGTTGAAATCCCCTTTTTTCATTAATTATGGTTTTCACCCGGGTCAGCTGCCCATAACCTCAGTTCCTTCCGGGGTTCCAGCGACTGATGACCGAATCAAAGATCTTCAGGAATTCTGGAAAAGGATCCAAGAGGCTTTGAGAAACGCAACCCATAGATAGAAGGCACAGGCAGATCGTCACCGTCGTCAGGCACCAGTCTTCAGACCAGGGGATAAGGTCTGGCTCTCCTCCAAGAACATTAGACTGAAGACTCCAAGCCACAAACTGGCTCCCAGGTTCTTGGGTCCATTCTCAGTAATAGAACGGATCAATCCTGTGGCATATCGTCTGGAACTTCCTCCATCCATGAGGATACCCTCCGTGTTCCACGTGTCACTGCTGAAACCTGTGTCCCAGAGTCCACGGTTCCATAGGACACCGATTGATCCTAAACCAGTCATAGTTCAGGGGCAGGAAGAGTTCGAAATCCAGTCTATTCTGGATTCCAGGAGGACGAAGGGTTTGGTACAATACCTGGTTCACTGGAAGGGCTTTGGCCCAGAAGAAAGATCTTGGGTACCTTATCATCAAATACATGCCCCCAAACTGCTGAGACTCTTTCACTCCAAATTTCCCCAAAAGCCATATTGGAGTCGTCCTGAGGCTGCTCCTCAAAGGGGGGGGTACTGTAAGGTCCGGGGGAACACCTCTCTCTAAAGGGGTATCCTGACCTTCAGGACTCCCTGACCCCTTCACCTCGGTTGGCGGATTCCGACCTACCTCCCGGCTCTGGACCCCAGGCTCTCGGTACCACCTATCTTCTGGAATCTCCCTTCTCGTCTGGCGAGTATCTTACTTTATCTTATACTCCCAGACGGTTCCAGGCGCCTATTTTCCACTTTCCAGGCGTGTCCCCGTAGCTGTGGGTGCAGTTTGTTACCCATCTCACCTCAGTTTCGGGGTCCCTCCTTGTCCGTGGTGAGCACAGCGTAACACATGGTATGTGCAAAAGTAAGTGGAACCCCGGTTTTATCAGCTAAATTAAAGGGGATATTTAGAATCAAGCATTTAAATAATTAGGTAGATCTTCAGGGGTGTGTTTGAGCGGCCCCACCCTATGTAAATATCAGAAACTTTGTGAGTTTGGTCTTCACCATACAGGTGTGTGGAAACACGTCATGCCACAATCAAAAGAAATCTCTGAGGACATCAGAAAGGCGGTTATTGATGCTCATTAGTCTAGATAGGGTTACAAAATAATTTCCAAGGATTTGGTGTTCCATGAATCCACTGTCAGACAAATGGAATAAGTTCAAGACCATAGTCACTCTACTCAGGAGCGGTCGTCCTACCAAAATCTCTCCAAGAACAAACCGGCAAATCATCCATGCTGTCACAACCGGCAAATCATTTGAATCCAGGACAGGAAGGGAGCAGGATCGTCAGGAACACCCAGAAAAAAACATACAATAACAAATCATAGTGTAGTACTTAAGGACAATTATGGGTCAGATTTCAGGAAAAACTTGGCTCTTACGGATCGCCTACTTACAAGAAGCAGGATAAAAAACAGCGTTTTTGTATGTAAAGTTGAATAATATATTCCTCCGCCTAAGATAGCAGCATACAGCAGTCACTGATGGTTGTAAACTGGATAGTGTAATCGCCGGGGCTTTCGCTCTCACAGAACAGCAACCGCATTCATACAGAGAAAGAGGGAAACATAGTGTGTACCAGGTAACACTAAAAATTTATAAAAGAAGCATAGAAATGTGTACTCACAATGCAACGTGTGAGCACATTCACATAAAGGTTTCTTTGAATATCAGGCAGCTACACGAACGGCTTGGCAGTTGGAAATGTCCTCCACTCCACTCAGAAATCCCCTCCTCGAGGGTGCCCCCTCGTCCGGATAGATGGCGTCTGACGTCACTTCCTGGCCTCGGAGTGACGCCTTCCGGTGAGGACGGGAAGATCAGGGGGTATGGAAGACTCGCCGAGCCGCAGCAGCAGTGCCTCTGGGGTTGGAGCAGGCTATCAGACCATCAGGTTATGATGCAGCTGTACTCTGTCTCCTTCCTTAGCTTGGCTCAACGCGTTTCACTGCATCCGCAGCTTCCTCAGGAGCAATAATCATGTCCCCTAATGGGTGTTACTTAAATAGCATCATCAATTGAGATACTAATTGAAAACACATTTAATTAATTAATTTACACACAGATTCTCCCACAAGGGTACACAATTCTGTGGCCAAAAATATCGACGCATAAAATACATATAATAAATTGATTTTAATCACTCTATATTAAGAGATAAAAACATAATTAAAAACTATAATTAAAAAACTAGGATCATAATAAAACTCAAGTTGATAGTAATTAAATGGAGAGGATCCATATGTATACACAAGGGGAAAAGAGAGAAAAGACATTGATTAGTTAAAGGGACATAGGTATAAAATAAACCAGCATGATTTAATATAAAAGAATAAAAAATACAGATTAAATATGTGAATTATATCAAAATAGCCAAAGTGCATATGCAAAGTGCAATAATTAGAGGAAAGGTGCAATCTCAAAATCCACATTAAGACCATTTGGTGTCAAAGTGTTGAGTTTATGTACCCAGTACATTTCCCTTTTACTTAGGTCTAAATTTCTGTCTCTACCTCTCCAATGTTGTGCCACATGTTCTATAGCAGTAAATTTTAATCCTGCTACATTGGAGTTGTGAAATATGGAAAAATGTTTAGATACATTATGGGTCTGAACACTTCGTCTAATATTACTCAAATGCTCTATGATGCGTGTCTTAATTGCTCGTGTTGTTTTACCCACATATTGTAGCCCACATGGGCATTCAAGAAGGTAAATTATGTGGTTTGAATTACAATTCATGTATTGTTTTATTTTATATTCCTCATTTCTGTTGTTGCTCTTAAATTTCTTTTTATCTGGGTTTTTATGTCTACAGGCGGTGCATGAACTACACCCATAGAATCCTTCCAATTTTTGAAGCCATCCATTTTTATTTTTATTTGATTCAACCATTTTGATTGCACTTGGTGCTATCATCCCCTTCAGGTTTCTAGCTTTTTTAAAGATCACCTTGGGGTGTTGTGGTATGTTATCCTTCAGAATTGGATCATTTAATAAAACATGCCAATGTTTGTTGACTATTTTCTTGATTTTGTTTGATTCTTTATTAAAAGAAGTTAAGAATGCTGTGTCAAAATTTGTGTTTAAAACTTTCTCTTTTTTATTTGGTATTATTAGATCCTTTCTATCTAGACAATTAGCCTTTTCAAATGCAACGTCCAGGAGTCCTGGATTGTACTGTTTCTCAACAAAGCGTTCTTTTAGTGTATTGCACTGATCATGAAATACCAATGTATCAGTGCAATTACGGCGCATCCTCCTGAACTGATTATAAGGGACATTGTCCATCCATAAATTCTGGTGGCAGCTTGTACGTAAGATGTAGTTATTGCTGTCCACTTCCTTAAAATAGGACCTAGTTTTTAGAATGCCATTCTCTATATAAATATTGAGATCTAAGAAATTGAGGGAGCTTGTACTAGTAGCAGAAGTGAATTGTAGGTTATAATGATTTGTATTTATACCTGACAGAAAGGCGTCCAAACTCTCCTGACTGCCTTGCCAAATCAAAATCACATCATCGATGTAGCGCCGCCAAAGGACAAGGTCCGCCCCCAGCACGCCACCGGGCCATATGTGCTGTTCCTCCCAGAGTCCCATAAAGAGATTGGCGTAACTGGGAGCAAACCTCGTACCCATGGCGGTACCACATCTCTGAATGTAAAAGTTGTTATCAAACCAAAAATAATTTTTGTCAAGTATAAAACAAATGCTATCAAGAATGAATTGTATTTGCTGTTCATTCATATCTGGATCTTGTTTAAGAAAGAAGCTCACTGCTTCACAGCCCAAATTTTTCTCTATAGACGTATAGAGAGACGTAACATCTATAGTGGCCATGATGAACTCATTCTTCCATGTTACGCTCTCTAATAAATGCAATACGTCTGCAATACAACTTTGAGCTCTTTGTGGACGCAAATAAATATATACGTAAATTAACGGTAAAAAGATTTTTTCTTAGTAAAAATGTTGAATCAAGGATGACTAATCCAAAACAAATTGTTGAAATAGAAAATGACAAATTTAAGCATACCACTCTTAAAAATAAATCGACCTTTAATCCTACTTATTGTAAAGGCAATCATATTGAGGTTTTTTATAATCTAATTGTCAAAGATTTTGAAGAGCTCTCAAAGAAAAATAACAAATCACAAATGAGAAATAATTTGAATAAGGAAGAGAGGGATGCCCTAGAAGAAATAACAAGTAATACCAACATAGTTATTAAACAGGCTGATAAAGGAGGAGGGATAGTCATCCAAAATAGAGATGACTATCTAAAAGAGGCCTATCGCCTTCTAGGAGACAAAAAGACTTATGAAATTCTAAAATATAATCCCACTGCTACCTTTACAAATGATTTAAAAATACTTTTGGATCGTGGTAAGGAATTGGGTATATTAAATGAAGGCGAATATAATTTCTTGTTTAATGAACACCCCCAATTGCCAATATTATATACACTGCCAAAGGTCCATAAGAGTTTGACGCAACCCCCCGGGAGACCGATAATCTCCGGGATTAACTCTCTGACATCAAATTTGTCAGCTTATATAGATACTTTCCTCCAAGATCATGTGAAGACACTCAAATCGCACCTGAAGGACACTACAGACGTATTGCATTTATTAGAGAGCGTAACATGGAAGAATGAGTTCATCATGGCCACTATAGATGTTACGTCTCTCTATACGTCTATAGAGAAAAATTTGGGCTGTGAAGCAGTGAGCTTCTTTCTTAAACAAGATCCAGATATGAATGAACAGCAAATACAATTCATTCTTGATAGCATTTGTTTTATACTTGACAAAAATTATTTTTGGTTTGATAACAACTTTTACATTCAGAGATGTGGTACCGCCATGGGTACGAGGTTTGCTCCCAGTTACGCCAATCTCTTTATGGGACTCTGGGAGGAACAGCACATATGGCCCGGTGGCGTGCTGGGGGCGGACCTTGTCCTTTGGCGGCGCTACATCGATGATGTGATTTTGATTTGGCAAGGCAGTCAGGAGAGTTTGGACGCCTTTCTGTCAGGTATAAATACAAATCATTATAACCTACAATTCACTTCTGCTACTAGTACAAGCTCCCTCAATTTCTTAGATCTCAATATTTATATAGAGAATGGCATTCTAAAAACTAGGTCCTATTTTAAGGAAGTGGACAGCAATAACTACATCTTACGTACAAGCTGCCACCAGAATTTATGGATGGACAATGTCCCTTATAATCAGTTCAGGAGGATGCGCCGTAATTGCACTGATACATTGGTATTTCATGATCAGTGCAATACACTAAAAGAACGCTTTGTTGAGAAACAGTACAATCCAGGACTCCTGGACGTTGCATTTGAAAAGGCTAATTGTCTAGATAGAAAGGATCTAATAATACCAAATAAAAAAGAGAAAGTTTTAAACACAAATTTTGACACAGCATTCTTAACTTCTTTTAATAAAGAATCAAACAAAATCAAGAAAATAGTCAACAAACATTGGCATGTTTTATTAAATGATCCAATTCTGAAGGATAACATACCACAACACCCCAAGGTGATCTTTAAAAAAGCTAGAAACCTGAAGGGGATGATAGCACCAAGTGCAATCAAAATGGTTGAATCAAATAAAAATAAAAATGGATGGCTTCAAAAATTGGAAGGATTCTATGGGTGTAGTTCATGCACCGCCTGTAGACATAAAAACCCAGATAAAAAGAAATTTAAGAGCAACAACAGAAATGAGGAATATAAAATAAAACAATACATGAATTGTAATTCAAACCACATAATTTACCTTCTTGAATGCCCATGTGGGCTACAATATGTGGGTAAAACAACACGAGCAATTAAGACACGCATCATAGAGCATTTGAGTAATATTAGACGAAGTGTTCAGACCCATAATGTATCTAAACATTTTTCCATATTTCACAACTCCAATGTAGCAGGATTAAAATTTACTGCTATAGAACATGTGGCACAACATTGGAGAGGTAGAGACAGAAATTTAGACCTAAGTAAAAGGGAAATGTACTGGGTACATAAACTCAACACTTTGACACCAAATGGTCTTAATGTGGATTTTGAGATTGCACCTTTCCTCTAATTATTGCACTTTGCATATGCACTTTGGCTATTTTGATATAATTCACATATTTAATCTGTATTTTTTATTCTTTTATATTAAATCATGCTGGTTTATTTTATACCTATGTCCCTTTAACTAATCAATGTCTTTTCTCTCTTTTCCCCTTGTGTATACATATGGATCCTCTCCATTTAATTACTATCAACTTGAGTTTTATTATGATCCTAGTTTTTTAATTATAGTTTTTAATTATGTTTTTATCTCTTAATATAGAGTGATTAAAATCAATTTATTATATGTATTTTATGCGTCGATATTTTTGGCCACAGAATTGTGTACCCTTGTGGGAGAATCTGTGTGTAAATTAATTAATTAAATGTGTTTTCAATTAGTATCTCAATTGATGATGCTATTTAAGTAACACCCATTAGGGGACATGATTATTGCTCCTGAGGAAGCTGCGGATGCAGTGAAACGCGTTGAGCCAAGCTAAGGAAGGAGACAGAGTACAGCTGCATCATAACCTGATGGTCTGATAGCCTGCTCCAACCCCAGAGGCACTGCTGCTGCGGCTCGGCGAGTCTTCCATACCCCCTGATCTTCCCGTCCTCACCGGAAGGCGTCACTCCGAGGCCAGGAAGTGACGTCAGACGCCATCTATCCGGACGAGGGGGCACCCTCGAGGAGGGGATTTCTGAGTGGAGTGGAGGACATTTCCAACTGCCAAGCCGTTCGTGTAGCTGCCTGATATTCAAAGAAACCTTTATGTGAATGTGCTCACACGTTGCATTGTGAGTACACATTTCTATGCTTCTTTTATAAATTTTTAGTGTTACCTGGTACACACTATGTTTCCCTCTTTCTCTGTATGAATGCGGTTGCTGTTCTGTGAGAGCGAAAGCCCCGGCGATTACACTATCCAGTTTACAACCATCAGTGACTGCTGTATGCTGCTATCTTAGGCGGAGGAATATATTATTCAACTTTACATACAAAAACGCTGTTTTTTATCCTGCTTCTTGTAAGTAGGCGATCCGTAAGAGCCAAGTTTTTCCTGAAATCTGACCCATAATTGTCCTTAAGTACTACACTATGATTTGTTATTGTATGTTTTTTTCTGGGTGTTCCTGACGATCCTGCTCCCTTCCTGTCCTGGATTCAAATGTTTTGTGAGGGAATCAGTGTATATTCCCTGGAAGGTTGAGAGTTTCTTTCAGTTACACAATATATTATTTAATATTATTTTAATATTATTTAAATATCACTATCACTGTGTTTTAGCGCCACACTGAATCACTGGGTTTCACAACCGGCAAATCATCCATGCTGTCACAACCGGCAAATCATGCCCAGAGTAACATCCAAGGATTTGACATTCCACTCTTGCCTTGGCTTATGTGAGTGTTCATGACAAAGAGCACATAGATAATCCACAAGACTTCTGGAACAATGTTCTCTGGACAGACAAGTCAAAGGTAGAACCCTTCGGCCTGAATGAGAAACGTTATGTTTGGCGAAAACCCAAACTGCATTCGAACAGAAGAACCTCATCCCAACCGTCACGCATGGTGGTGGGATTGTGATGTTTGGGGCGACTTTGCCACCTCCGGACCTGGACGGCTTGCCATCATTGACACAACCATGAATTCTGCATTGTATCAGAAGATTCTAGAGGAAAATGTCAGGCCATTCGCCCGTGAGCTGAAGCTGAAACGAAAGTGGGTAATGCAGCAAGACAATGATAATAAACATACAAACAAATCTACAAAAGAATGACTACAGAAGAAGCAATTCCACATTTTAGAATGACCTAGTCAATGTTCGGATCGAAACCCCGTTGAAATATTGTGGCAGGACCTGAAGCTGAAAATAAGTTAACCCTTTGGCCAACGCATTGTAAGCCTGTGAGCCACGACAAGGCAGACCCTGCTCACAGTATTTTACTGTGTATTTTTGTCATATTGTTTGTAGCATTGGGCTTCTCTGCTTGTTGTATACATTTGCCATGCTCAATAGCTCTCCTTTTTGACACTTATATACATATATATTTTGTGGGGGCTCAGGGGTTCCCAAAAAGAGCTTGCTGGGGTTCTGTGTGTTGTTTGTTAACTTATTTTCAGCTGTCTCAGCTGTTGGAGGTTAGTGCCCCCTCCTTCCCAGGTTTTAAGCCCGCCCCTCCCCACTTCCCAAGTCAGCAGGTTCCTTTCATTTTACTGGATATAGATCCAATGTTGGTCTTTCTCCCTCCTAATAGAGGTCAATGAGAATTTTAATCCTAATAGAGTTATATTAGTATTTTATCTGGTAGTGTTAGTACCTGAGAACTGGGTCTTCCTTGTCGTGGCTCGCAGGCTTACAATGCTTTGGCCAAAGGGTTAAACTAAATGACACTTTTTCAAGAGAATATATATGTATTTTACTGTTTATTATTGTCATATTGGATCTAGCGTTGGGCTTCTCTGTCGCTTGTTGTATGTAATTAAAATAAATTAAGTAAGGACACTATAAATACTGAAAAAATTGAAAGTGTAAAATTGTTAAAGTTATCCACATTATTACAATAATTGCATTAACTTTAGATAACACACCTTTAATACATGCATTAATAACGCACGTTAAACTTCATCCAATGTGCAAGTGTGGGGGTGTTTTTGTATGTGTTTTGGGGGGGTGCGGTTTTTTTCGTATGTATTTGGGGGTGTTTAAAAAAAATCTATTTTGGGGGTTGGGGGGCTTTGTATATATTGGGGGTGGGAGGGAGTTTGTATGTATTTGGGGGTGTTGTATGTTCTGGGGGTGTTTATATGTATTTTTTGGAGTGGGTCTTTTTGTATGTATTGGGGGCCTTGTATGTATTGGGGGTGTTTGTATGTATTTTTGGGATGGTGCTTTTGTATATATTTGGGGGGCTTTTATTTTGTGGTGGGGTAATTATTGTGGGAGGACTGTTTGTGGCCGGGGGGGAGGGAATGAGTGTGAAGAGGGGGGACTAAGGGAGTGGGATTGAGTGAAGGGGGTAATTGATGGAGGGAGAGTGAGAGGGGTATAAGAGAGGGAGTGAAGAAGAGAGAGGGGGAGAGAGGGGGAGAGACTGAGTGCGGAAGAGAGGGGGGGGGAGAGAAATACATGGGAAGGGGGGGAAATAGAGCAGTGGGCTCGAGAGGAGGTGTGACTTAGGGGGGCTCGCAAGACCGCCGGCACAGGGGCTGGGGAGCGGGGCGTGTGGTCGAAACTCTAGTCCTTTTCCCTTTGGAAATCTGTCGGCGGCCCTGGGCCAGCCCAACTGTCTGAAATAGTTTCCACATATGCAGTCTCTATGAACGATATCCTCCTATGCTACATGGTATGCAACTTAGGCTGCGCTTATAGCGCCTTACGACGGTTATGCGACGTCGCTCCGAAACAAGTACATTGACTCCATCGCAAGCGCTTATAGTAAGTGCGACAGCGACGGAGTGACCAAAAATGTTGAAGCCGGGTAAATTTGATTTTTTAGAGACATTCGCCACGTGACTGTCTCTAAACCAATCAAATTGCGTGACCCGCCCCTTTTAGTGACATCACTGGCCTTGTCGCTAAAAATCAAATTACAACAGTGGCGATGGCAAGAGTTGACGTCATCGGTCTGCACTATAAGCGCGGCCTTAGATGCCTGCATATTGTATATTGTCAGCAGGTGCAAATTAATTATCCATTTCATCATTATTCTATAAAGGCTCAACTGTACTCCTCATGAAATCTTTAAGGGAAAAAAGTTTTTCCAACAGGATACATGGACTTTTTAAACAGGGATTTTCTATTATTATTGTTTTTTTTTGTATTGTTAATATCACATAGGATAAATAAATGTATTGATCTTTGCACAAACTTATGACGGTTCCTTAAATATATTTTTTTATATTTAGTGAGCGCAATCTGTTCTAATAATGTTGTTGTTGTTGTTTTTGGAAACCTCAGGTTTCCTTTTTTTTTACATGTGATTGGAGGATGGTGCTCAAAATACTTGAACCTATATTAAAATATATCCATATATTGAGAGGAATTTACAATGAGTTAGAGTTAAATGATGCACAGATTATAATAAGATGTAAAAAAACTCTGTGTCTCTGTGTGTCTTGAATTTGCATCAAATAATTCCGCCAGCTCTAAGGTGACATTGTGACGGTGGGGAGGATTTGGCCCAGGATTAAAGGGGTTACACCCCAATTGGCCACCCTCTAACCTCACTAGGGAGACAAGGGGTTAACTGGGCTGAGGCCCAGACATGTGATTTAACCCTTGTCATAACCTGAAAATGTATATTCCACTGTTCCCCTGTTTTATTGTTATAGCAGTGTCTGCATCACACACCCACTGGGATCCATGCGGGAGCACAAGGGTTAATAGTTGTATAGTGATTATAGCCCTTTGTGTAATTTTCCCGCCTTTTCAGGCACCATTTTGCAGGCTCCCATAGGCCGCCATTGGAACTCCATGTATTTCAATGGCGAATCTTGCTGTCGAGTCCTGTTCCTGAGAAGACCAGCAGATGGCGTCCGAGAGGGAGAGCGGCGGTTTCCCATTGAAAGTCAATGGGCTCATTGACTTCAATGGAGAAATCCTCGAAAGAGCTTTCCAGTTGGCTGCCGTCCAAACCGCTTAACCGCAAAGCGGATACATTTTCAATAGGAGAGCTTTGATCACTGATAAGTCAAGTTCAACGACAAGTGGCGTGGGAATAAACAGTTCTAGGGCACCTAGAAATAAAATTCTTTCTGTCCCTAGTTCCTAAACCTCCCCCCACTCGACCACAACCGGGTCCCCGTATCCTGGACCCCCGCTAAGGGTCGAACCGAGATAAGCGGGCCGCACCATAGGTTCCAATGGCGGCGGCAGAAACAGCTCAAGAAAACGGCTGAGTGTGAAAAGCTGAAAATTGGTAATCCATAGCTCCGGTTCCGGAGGGCCCAGCGGATCAGGGTTTGGGGTATCTGTAGCCACTGCTCCGGCATCGCTGCAGAACCATCCTTGACCCGCTTGGACCAACCCAACGGAATATGGACCCCCTTGAAGGGTCGGGACTTTTCCCATAGACTCCAATGGCGGCCAAACCCCATTGACCGGCTACGGCGGAAAAACCCCATTGACTTCAACGGCGGCGTCGCCCCTTTTAAAGTCTATGGTGGGGATTCCCATAGCCGCCAACGGCGGCGGTTTGCCATTGAAAGTCTATGGCGGCAAAGCCCATTGTTTGAATTGGGGATTTAGTGAAAAACCGTGATTTAATTTTCAGCGGAGATTTGTGTATTAAAATGTGAAACGGTTTTAAGTGTATTTGTGTATCTCCGGTTCCGAAGGTCGTAGCACGTCGTAAATTGGACCATAGGGTGTCCCAGTTCCGGCATTGAGAACTGGGAAGTTTGGACCTGCTGGACCTAACGGAACCGGATATTTTGATATGTTCATGTTTTATCTATCATACTGTGTTTCAAGGTATGGGTAAAACCCAGAGGAAATTCCTTTGCATACCAGGGTAGCATATGGCCAGAAAGGTGACCCAATGTCTAGGACTTGAGTATGTTTCAAAGGATTTTGTCACCTCCACTGTTTGCATGAGGGCGGAGATTACTCAAACCAGAGCAGTCTTCAAGTGTTCCATTTCACACCTCACAAACAAAGAATATCCTGCCAGGACCCCAAACTGGTAGACTAGCTGGCATTCCTGATGTAGAGGAGGGGTTATAGAAATGAGACCCCAGAGCTCTACTGCGCATGTACCGACTAACAGGGGGGCAGGGATCAAAATGTGTTCCCATGTTAGTGAGTGGCTGGAGGTAATTGAAAACCAATCACCTGTACTTAAGGTTAAGGATAGGGCCACAAAAGGTATATAATCTGTGGTCAACCCTTTATCCTTGGTCTGTTCTATACCATCTTGATTGCTGAGAGAAACGCTATGCACTGTCTTCCTGCCAGAGGTCTTTCATGTCTTTGGTGTCTTGATGACTATGAAGAGTGCTGTATGAACTGCCAGTCCAGATATGACTGCTTCATCGTTTCCATTTTAAGCAAGTGTCTATATTTTGCCTGTTATTTGTACATTTTGTGTGTTCACCTTTATCAAGGAATACATTATATTTTATCTAAGTCTCGTCCCAGTTCAGACCCAGGTATTATCTTTTATATATTTATGTGTGTAACATACAGCCTGCCACAAAGTCACCGTGACGGACATAAACTTCCCTGGCAATGTGCAACACAAGCAGGGCGCTCTTTCTTACATTTGAAACCAACACGAGCTGAAAATGGAGCACAGTGTCAAAACAAATCTATACGTTGATACATCTCCTCCTTACTGTTAATAAACGTCTTATGATTAAATGTTAAACAGTTATTCCTTTCTTGTGCACCAGATTTGCAGATAGGAGGCTTCAGTAAAACTCCCATAGGGCTAGATCCTCGGCCGTCCATTAAATACTTTTCTCGTTATGTTATCGTATCGATACTTGTAACGCATATCCACAAAGGGGATTCGCGTTATGACGCCCTCGCTTTAACATGAAAAATATCGCTCGCACCAATACATTTTAATGGACATCGGGTTTACTCCTATGCAAATCATATGTATAACAGGGTATGTCCCATTGTAGCTTTCATACCCCACATAGTACATCTGCTATGCAAATCACGTTAAGCTCCAGGCAGTAGTCGGTTAATCTATGGCCCAGTGACCCCCCCTTCTGCTTCCCTTGAAAGTGAAGGAAGGAAGGTAGTAACTCATGGCCTGTGTACAGCCCCTTGGAGGTGGGTACAGTCCATGAGCCCTTCCAGAATTTTACAAGGGGAGTAGCTAAAAGTTAGGGAGTCTGATTCTGGTCTCCAAGGAGAGAGGGAGGCTGTCAGTCTTCCCCATCGGGGGAAAGCAGGCCCGCTCTAGGCCGGACGGCCTAGAGACCATCAAGACCAGAGCCCCACACTATCGGGGCAGCACCATCTAGAGGTCCTGGGATCTCAGAGATACTATTCTGCCATGAAGAGCTGCTACAGCAATCACCACAAAAATTCTGTTCGAATATACTTCTGCCTGGTGTCAGTTCCTGGGCAGGAGGGGTAAGGAGTGCAGTGATGGGGGCTGACACCCACACACAGTGGGTTCCATCACAGCTGGAGGCACTGAAACCAACCAGTAAGAAGAACCCAGAGATCTGTCTAAGCCTGTCCTGCTCCTGTCTCATTACCAACTAGCAGACAACTCAGTACTCCTGCAGCCTACAGGTATAGCACCACACACCTGGTAATACGCTTATCTCCTCATCACTAGTCCCTATATGAGATTGGGGCGCGGGGGGGGGGGGGACGTGTTACATATGCTAATGGGCCATTTACGTAAACGCAGATCCACAAACCCCCCGTTAAGGTTAGCACATGGCAATAACACAACGATAACTAGGTCACCAAAACCTGGCGTTACTACATTCAGACCATGATTATCACTGTGTTATTTCTGGGAATAGCCTACAAGCAATGTACTGAGTATAGGACTTAACCCTTTGATTACAAAATGTTATGTATTATACAAAGATATATTGGGATCATATAAATGTCTGAAATAGTATGGTTTTTAGTGATTAAAGTGAAGGTAGGATACGTTTGTGTGACCTAATATGGGATATACTCTAGGCATGACTGTATTAAGTATGGGTGTACAATAATGTTTATCCATACATACCTCCACAGTAATAATTAATACATTGAATCATGTACAATTACAATAAATGAAGGAAGGACACTATAAATACTGAAAAAATTGAAAAGTGTAAAAATGTTAAAGTTATCCCCATTATTACAATAATCGCATTAACTTTAGATAACGCGTCTTTAACGCATACATTAATAACGCACGTTAAACTTCAGCCAATGCGCATGTGCAGTGTATTGGTTAGCATGTCTCTGCTGAACGAAACTCACCATTAATAGGGCTGCTACTTTTACTAATGGACGTTATTTTTGCATATCATTAGCTATAAGGATACCCGCTAAACTGAGGGAAAAATAACATCCGTTACCTATTTCAGTAATGGTCGTTATTAGCACTAATTTGACAGACTTCTGATTATCTATCCCATAGTGTAGAGCAGGCATGTCAAACTCGCGGCCCGCGGGCCGCATTGCGGCCCACACCGAGTATCTGTGCGGCCCACCCGGTGTGTCCCGGTTACGGCGGCGGTGAGGAGGATGCGGCAGCTGGTAAGTATTCTGTGTGAGTGAATGCTGCCAGGTGATTGGATGAAGGGCCGCATGGGTTTGAATGAAGGAGGGCGGGACTTAGAATGCCGGCCGGGATGCAGGGGATTGGTCGCAGGCAGGTCAGAGGAAGCCGGGGGCGGGGCTTCCGCTTTGTGCAGAGCACACGGTGAGTGTGTCTCTGCCTTCCCACTCCTCTGCCTTCTGCGCGATGTCCCTCGCCGGGGCGGGCAGCCACAGGGACCCGGGGTAGAGGCGCTCATCCCCCTTGCCGCTAACCCCCCTTTGGCGATGACTCCCCTTGCCGCTAACCCCCCTTTGGCGCTGACCCCCTGTGTTCTCCGCTCCGAGCTCCCGCGGCGGGTCTGGCAGCGGGGAAACCACCTCTCATTGCCCAACGTGTGCTCCGCTCCGAGCTCCCGCGGCGGGTCTGGCAGCGGGGGAAACCACCTCTCATTGCCCCACGTGTGCTCCGCTCCGAGCTCCCGCGGCGGGTCTGGCAGCGGGGGGAAACCACCTCTCATTGCCCCACGTGTACTCCGCTCCGAGCTCCCGCGGCGGGTCTGGCAGCGGGGGAAACCACCTCTCACTGCCCCACGTGTGCTCCGCTCCGAGCTCCCGCGGCGGGGCCCCCCTGCCGCTCACCCCCCTTGCCGCTCACCCCCCCCTTGCCGCTCACCCCCTTTCTGCGCCCCCCCCTTGCCGCTCACCCCCTTTCTGCGCCCCCCCTTGCCGCTCACCCCTTTTCTGCGCCCCCCCCCCTTGCACCCTTGGCGCTCCCTATGCCCCCGGTCTGCATGTTGCGGAAGATGGGGCGTGGGGACAGGCAGTGGTGGTGCGCGATCGCGAGGCTCAAAAAGCAGGCCTTTCTTCGGTCCCCCGCCCCCCCCCCATCCGTCCGTCCGTCGCTGTTCTCCACTTTGTGTGTGTGGGGGGGGAGTGTGTGTGTGTGTGGGGGGGGAGTGTGTGGGGTGTGTGTGGGGGGGGGAGTGTGTGTGTGGGGGGGGGAGTGTGTGTGTGTGTGGGGGGGAGTGTGTGTGTGTGTGGGGGGGAGTGTGTGTGGGGGGGGGGAGTGTGTGGGGGGGGAGTGTGTGTGTGTGTGGGGGGGAGTGTGTGGGGGGGGGAGTATGTGGAGGGGAGTGTGTGTGGGGGGGGAGTGTGTGTGGGGGGGGGAGTGTGTGTGGGGGGGGAGTGTGTGTGGGGGGGGGGGAGTGTGTGTTTGTGGGGTGGGGGGAGTGTGTGTACGTGGGGGGTGGGGGAGTGTGTGTATGTGGGGGGTGGGGGGAGTGTGTGTATGTGGGGGGTGGGGGAGTGTGTGTATGTGGGGGGTGGGGGAGTGTGTGTATGTGGGGGGGTGGGGGGAGTGTGTGTATGTGGGGGGTGGGGGAGTGTGTGTATGTGGAGGGTGGGGGAGTGTGTGTTTGTGGGGTGGGGGAGTGTGTGAGTATGTGGGTGGGGGAGTGTGTGTATGTGGGGGGGGGAGTGTGTGTGTGTGGGGGGGGTGTGTGTGGGGTGTGGGGGGGAGTGTGTGTGTGTGTGGGGGGGAGTGTGGTGTGGTGGGGGGGGAGTGTGTGTGGGGGGGGAGTGTGTGTGTGGGGGGGAGTGTGTGTGTGGGGGGGGAGTGTGTGGGGGGGGAGTTGTGGGGGGGAGTGTGTGTGGGGGGGGAGTGTGTGTGGGGGGGGAGTGTGTGTGGGGGGGGGTGTGTGTGTGGGGGGGGGGAGTGTGTGTTGTGGGGGGGGGGAGTGTGTGTATGTGGGGGGTGGGGGAGTGTGTGTATGTGGGGGGTGGGGGAGTGTGTGTATGTGGGGGGTGGGGGAGTGTGTGTATGTGGGGGGTGGGGAGTGTGTGTATGTGGGGGGTGGGGGAGTGTGTGTATGTGGAGGGTGGGGGAGTGTGTGTTTGTGGGTGGGGGAGTGTGTGTAGGGGTGGGGGAGTGTGTGTATGTGGGGGGAGTGTGTGTATGTGGGGGGGGAGTGTGTATATGTGGGGAGGGAGTGTGTGTATGTGGGGGGGGTGTGGGGGGAGTGTGTGTATGTGGGGGGGGTGTATGTGGGGGGGGGAGTGTGTGTATGTGGGGGGGGGAGTGTGTGTATGTGGGGGGGGAGTGTGTGTATGTGGGGGGGGGGAGTGTGTGTATGTGGGGGTTGGG
>NW_027454305.1:2500-12500 GCF_040206685.1 Ascaphus truei
GCACTTTCTATTTCACACGTGTGTGTGTGTCACGTGTATATATGTGTGTGTCTCTCACGTGTGTGTACATGTGTGCATCTGCACAGATTACCTGCTGCTGATGGAAGCCGGGGCCCCCTCCGTGTTTTGGGGGGGTCCCGATAGGTACAGCTCGCACAGGGGGGCTCCCAATGACAGGGGACGTGGAGCGGCGGGGCAGGGCTCTCTCTGAGGCATCCCGCTCGGCATCATCGTGGCTGGGAAGGGGTGCAGGGGCCAGGCCGTACTCGTGCATGATGGAGAGGGGACTCATATCCTTCAAGGAAAATAACAGAGGAACAATCACCATTCCCCCCCTCATCTGCAGAGCATCGCTCATCCTCCCCCCCCCTCATCTGCAGAGCATCACTCATCCCCCCCCGCCTTCCCACAAGGACCTGCAGAACATCGCTCATCCTCCCCCATAAGGACCCGCAGAACATCGCTCATCCTCCCCCCCCCTCATCTGCAGAGCATCACTCATCCCCTCCGCCTTCCCACAAGGACCCGCAGAACATCGCTCACCCACCCCCTCATCTGCAGAGCATCACTCATCCCCTCCGCCTTCCCATAAGGACCCGCAGAACATCGCTCATTCCCCCCCCACCCCCCAAGGACCTAAAGAGCATTGCTCATTTCCCCCCCTCCCAAAATTACCTACAGAGCATCGCTCACCCTCCCCTCCCCCCCCTCACAAAGACCCGCAGAGCTTCACTTATCCCCCCCACAAGGACCTGCAGAGCATCACTTATACCCCCCCAAAGACCCGCAGAGCTTCACTTATCCCCCCCCCACAAGGACCTGCAGAGCATCGCTTATTCCCCCCACAAGGACATGCAGCGCATCGCTTATGCCCCCCACAAGGACCTGCAGAGCATCGCTTATTCCCCCCACAAGGACCTGCAGAGCATCGCTTATTCCCCCCACAAGGACATGCAGAGCATGGCTTATTCCCCCCACAAGGACCTGCAGAGCATCGCTTATTCCCCCCACAAGGACCTGCAGAGCATCGCTTATTCCCCCCACATGGACCTGCAGAGCATCGCTTATTCCCCCCACAAGGACCTGCAGAGCATCGCTTATTCCCCCACAAGGACCTGCAGAGCATCGCTTATTCCCCCCACAAGGACCTGCAGAGCATCGCTTATTCCCCCCACAAGGACCTGCAGAGCATCGCTTATTCCCCCCACAAGGACCTGCAAAGCGGCTCAGTGAGGAGAGACACTGACTGGCACTGTTTTTGGAGCCGGGGAGCCTGGTTCAATTCCCGGTGTCGGCTCCTTGTGACATTGGGTAAGTCACTTTATCTCCCTGTGCCTCAGGCACCAAACACATAGATTGTAAGCTCTACGGGGCAGGGACCGGTGCCTGCAAAATGTCTCTGTAAAGCGCTGCGTACAATTAGCAGCGCTATGCAAGAATATGCTATTATTATTTATTATTATTATTCCCCCCCACAAGGTGCAGAGTATTGCCAACCTGAGCGAGGCCTTCCCGGACCGGCAGAGCATTGCCCATGTATCAGTCCCAGTACTAGAAGCCCGCAGAGCATTGCCCATGTATCAGTCCCAGAAGCCCGCAGAGCATTGCCCATGTATCAGTCCCAGTACTAGAAGCCCGCAGAGCATTGCCCATGTATCAGTCCCAGTACTAGAAGCCCGCAGAGCATTGCCCATGTATCAGTCCCAGTACTAGAAGCCCGCAGAGCATTGCCCATGTATCAGTCCGAGTACTAGAAGCCCGCAGAGCATTGCCCATGTATCAGTCCGAGTACTAGAAGCCCGCAGAGCATTGCCCATGTATCAGTCCCACCACTAGAAGCCCGCAGAGCATTACCCATGTATCAGTCCCAGTACAAGAAGCCCGCAGAGCATTGCCCATGTATCAGTCCCAGTACTAGAAGCCCGCAGAGCATTGCCCATGTATCAGTCCCACCACTAGAAGCCCGCAGAGCATTGCCCATGTATCAGTCCCAGTACTAGAAGCCCGCAGAGCATTGCCCATGTATTAGTCCCAGAAGCCCGCAGAGCATTGCCCATGTATCAGAACCAGAAGCCCGCAGAGCATTGCCCATGTATCAGTCCCAGAAGCCCGCAGAGCATTGCCCATGTATCAGTCCCACCACTAGAAGCACGCAGAGCATTGCCCATGTATCAGTCCCAGAAACCCGCAGAGCATTGCCCATGTATCAGTCCCAGTACTAGAAGCCCGCAGAGCGAACCCCTTCTTACCTCCGTGAGCAGCGGCCCTCTGATGGGGCGCAGGGAGGAAGTCGAATCCCAGATACTGCAATTCAACCTGGAGGGAAGCTGAGGAGATGAAGGGGACGTTACACACAGCAGCTGCACTCCTACTACTGCCCCCTCTCCCCCAGGCTCCCCAACGCCAGAGGTGCCAGGCTCGGTACCCCAGCACCTTCACCCACCCAACCTCAGAGGTGCCAGGCTCAGTACCCCAGCACCCTCACCAACCCAACCCCAGAGGTGCCAGTCTCGGTACCCCAGCACCCTCACCCACCCAACCCCAGAGGTGCCAGGCTCAGTACCCCAGCACCCTCACCAACCCAACCCCAGAGGTGCCAGGCTCGGCACCCCAGCACCCTCACCCACCCAACCCCAGAGGTGGCAGGCTTGGTACCCAAGCACCCTCACCCACCCAACCCCAGAGATACCAGGCTCTGTACCCCGCACCCTCACCCACCCAACCACCCTCACCCACCCAACGCCAGAGATACCAGGCTCTGTACCCCGGCACCCTCACCCACCCAACCACCCTCACCCATCCAACTCCAGAGATACCAGGCTCTGTACCCCGGCACCCTCACCCACCCAACAGGTGCCAGGCTCGGTACCCCAGCACCCTCATCCATCCAACCCCAGAGGTGCCAGGCTTGGTACCCCAGCACCCTCACCCACCCAACCCCAGAGGTGCCAGGCTCTGTACCTCAGCACCCTCACCCACTTAACCCCATCACCCTCATCCAAGCAGCCCCAGAGTTTAAGGCTCTGCCCCCTTCAGGCTCTCCCGCCTCGCTCTCTTTACCCCAGAGTGTCTCTGACCTGTGTACGTGTCCCCCGGGGCAGTGCCGGTTCCTCATTCTCTCTCACCAGCTGGCTCAGGCTGTGCACCAGTTCTTCTTGCTGCTCCCCCAGTGGGTCGTGGACGGGGGAAGAGGTGACCCGGGCAAAGATGTGGGGAGCAGGGAGCTTGTCCTCCATCTCCGCCAGCAGCTCGTGTACCTCCCTCCAATCATCATCTGCAGGGAGACAGGGACACCTCACTGAGGGCTTCTGCGCAGGAACGCAAAGCGCGTTGGTGAGAGGTGGCAGCAGGGAGACAGGGACACCTCACTGAGGGCATCTGTGCAGGAACGCAAAGCGCGTCGGTGACAGGCTGCAGCAGGGAGACAGGGACATCTCACTGAGGGCTTCTGCGCAGGAACGCAAAGCGCGTCGGTGACAGGCTGCAGCAGGGAGACAGGGACACCTCACTGAGGGCTTCTGCGCAGGAACACAAAGCGCGTCGGTGAGAGGCTGCAGCAGGGAGACAGGGACACCTCACTGAGGACTTCTGCGCAGGAACGCAAAGCGCGTCGGTGACAGGCTGCAGCAGGGAGACAGGGACACCTCACTGAGGGCTTCTGCGCAGGAACGCAAAGCGCGTCGGTGAGAGGCTGGAGCAGGGAGACAGGAACACCTCACTGAGGGCTTCTGCGCAGGAACGCAGAGCACGTCGGTGAGAGGCTGCAGCAGGGAGACAGGAACACCTCACTGAGGGCTTCTGCGCAGGAACGCAAAGCGCGTCGGTAAGAGGCTGGAGCAGGGAGACAGGGACACCTCACTGAGGACTTCTGCGCAGGAACGCAGAGTGCGTCGGTGAGAGGCTGCAGCAGGGAGACATGGACATCTCACTGAGGACTTCTGCGCAGGAACGCAGAGCGCGTCAGTGAGAGGCTGCAGCAGGGAGACAGGGACACCTCACTGAGGGCTTCTGCGCAGGAACGCAAAGCGCGTCGGTGAGAGGCTGCAGCAAGGAGACAGAAACACCTCACTGAGGGCATCTGTGCAGGAACGCAAAGCGCGTCGGTGAGACGCTGCAGCAGGGAGACAGGGACACCTCACTGAGGGCTTCTGCACAGGAACGCAGAGCGCATCGGTGAGAGGCTATAGCAGGGAGACGGACACCTCACTGAGGGCGTCGGTGAAGTTGCAGCAGGGAGACAGGGACACTTGAGGGCTTCTGCGCAGGAACGCATTGCGCGTCGGTGAGGTGGCAGCAGGGAGACAGGGACACCTCACTGAGGGCTTCTGCGCAGGAACGCAGAGCGCGTCGGTGAGAGGCTGCAGAAGGGAGACAGGGACACCTCACTGAGGGCTTCTGCGCAGGAACACAGAGTGCGTCGGAGGCTGCAGCAGGGAGACAGGGACACCTCACTGAGGGCTTCTGCTCAGGAACGCAGAGCGCGTCGGTGAGAGGCTGCAGCAGGGAAACAGGGACACCTCACTGAGGGCTTCTGCACAGGAACGCAGAGCGCGTCGTGAGGCTACAGCAGGGAGACAGGGACACCTCACTGAGGGCTTCTGCACAGGAACGCAGAGCGCGTCGGTTAGAGGCTGCAGCAGGGAGACAGGGACACCTCACTGAGGGCTTCTGCACAGGAACGCAGAGCGCGTCGTGAGAGGCTGCAGCAGGGAGACAGGGACACCTCACTGAGGGCTTCCGAGTAGATTCCATGAGCAGCGACATTACGCCTCGTAAAGAGTGACATTTTGAGAAGCCCACATTAAAAGATAGCGTTGTTAAGGGATGGAAGGCTGAAGCAATGAGAGAAGCAAGGCCGTATCCCCTCTGTTCTCTCTCACAAAACCCTGAAAACTACTGCAGGGTTAAAGTAAAATGGCTGCCAGGCATTCCCACAAACCACCAAAGAAGAGTATTTGTGCCTGAGGCGAAAGTCTGCATCATAAGGATAGAGCTCTGCACACATTTGGGAATGTAATGAAACAGAAGCAAAAACACAGAGACGCAGAGGGAGCAGAGGCGCAGAGGGGGCAGAGCGTGTACAATTTGGGGCCACAAGATGCCCATCACATTCAAGAAAATATGAAGGCGTCAAAAGGAGGAGGCGGGGAACCCATCAGCAGGTGGGACCGGGGGCACCCAGCAGCAGGGGGGGGCACACAGCATCGGGAGGGAGGGAGGGGGAGCGTCCAGCGTCGGGGGGCACCTAGCATCAGGGGGGAAGATGGAGCGCCCGGGGGTTGGGAAGGCAACCAGCATCAGGGGGGGGGGGGGGGGCACCCAGCATCAGGGGGGGTTGGAGGCACCCAGCATCAGGGGGGGTTGGAGGCACCCAGCATCAGGGGGGGTTGGAGGCACCTAGCATCAGGGGGGGAAAAGGGAAGGGTGAGTGGGTGGGGGCCATTCTCTCAGTCTCTCACCGATTGCTCCAGCTCCGAACGTATCATCATTAAACTGATCAATGTCTTCATCTTCCTCTAGGTCAGGAAATCGGTCACGGTCCTCCTCGAGAGACTGCCACGAGAGAGACCGTCACACACAGAGAGAGACCGTCTCCGTCTGTATGTATGTATCTCTCTCTCTCTCTCTCTCTCTCTCTCTCTCTCTCGACACCACACTCTCTCTCCTGACACCACACTCACTCTCTCTCTCTCCTGACACCACACTCACTCTCTCTCTCTCCTGACACCACACTCTCTCTCTCCTGACACCACACTCTCTCTCTCCTGACACCACACTCTCTCTCTCCTGACACCACACTCTCTCTCTCCTGACACCACACTCTCTCTCTCCTGACACCACACTCTCTCTCTCCTGACACCACACTCTCTCTCTCCTGACACCACACTCTCTCTCTCTCCTGACACCACACTCTCTCTCTCTCCTGACACCACACTCTCTCTCTCTCCTGACACCACACTCTCTCTCTCTCCTGACACCACACTCTCTCTCTCTCCTGACACCACACTCTCTCTCTCTCCTGACACCACACACACACACACACTTTCTGACAGGGGTACATTCACATCACATGGTTGTTTTTAGACATTAAACTTAATTAACATATACATTTAAAAGTGAAACACACACACTTTTAATGAGATAATTTCAAAATAGGATGGATTTAAATATACACTCAACTGTCTAGGTGGTGTCAATTTTGGGATATGCACCTTGCTTTAAAGTTTAATACTTCCAGTCACGGGAGACCAGTACATTTACACCGACACCACCGGGATCCCTAGCACCAGACAGGACAAGGTTGTAGAATAAAATGACGTTATTCTGGCAGCCAGCAGACAAAATAAAGATGCACAAAACAAGATACAATACCAACTGGGGCCTGGGGAGTAGACTCTAGCCTCGCTAGGTGCTTCAAGCAGGCTTGCCCTGTCCGATTCTCGGCCAGGATATCAGAGAGCAGATCACACAGCAGCCACTCTGACATGTATCTCCAGCTGGTCACTGTCAAGATTAAAACGCCTTCACAGAATGTCTCTCAGATAGATTCTCTGATTAGCAGCACCTCTTATATCGCCTCCTGTGGCTATCCTTTACATGGGACAGGGGCTGCTGGCCAATCAGAGCAGACCTGATTGTCCACTCTTTCCCACTCACCAAATGTCTGTAAGGCTAAGGCTCCGCTCCCTCAGTCAGCGCGCCCGCACTGCAGACAGGCGGGGCGCTGACAGACACAGGTTTAAGCGGAGGGACCCGCTCCCCCACCCCCCTCGGGCTCGGGAGATGCTGCGGGCTCAAACGCTGACACTCATGCACACATACACACACACACATGCAGGCACACATACACACACACACACACACACACACAGGCAAGCACTCACGCTGCTTTCCCTCCACACTCCTTCCCCGCTCCCCGAAGCCTCCCCTCCTCATTGGCTCACAGCCACACCACGTGACGCGTCCACGCTAGGGATTCGGCTGACGCGTCACAGCGTGTAGTGAGCTGTGCAGCCAGGGGGGACCGGGACCGGCTCGGGAGGATTCCCCTGCTGGTGGGGAACGCTCGTGTGGCCGCCGTGCCACCGGGCGCAGCAGGTCCCAGCCCTAACACCTCCACGCTCCCCGCCTTTGTCCCAATACACCTTTATCTGCAGGAATCTCAGCTGATTAAATCAGAGTCCCCCCCATACAAATGTACACATGCAAATCCCATTACAAGTCTGTATAGTAGAAATGAGCACAGTCACATAATCCAATTAACACTTCACAGAGCTGACCCCAAATCACATCACAGTGCTACACATAGATCACAAACACTTTACAGAGCCCGCTCCCAAATCACATCACAGTGCTACACATAGATCCCAAACACTTTACAGAGCCCGCTCCCAAATCACATGACAGTGCTACACATAGATCCCAAACACTTTACAGAGCCCGCTCCCAAATCACATCACAGTACTTACACATAGATCACAGACACTTTACAGGGCCCACTCCCAAATCACATCACAGTGCTTACACATAGATCACAGACACTTTACGGAGCCCGCTCCCAAATCCCATCACAGTGCTACACATAGATCACAAACACTTTACAGGGCCCGCTCCCAAATCACATCACAGTGCTACACATAGATCACAAACACTTTACAGAGCCCGCTCCCAAATCACATCACAGTGCTACACATAGATCACAAACACTTTACAGAGCCCGCTCCCAAATCACATCACAGTGCTACACATAGATCACAAACACTTTACAGAGCCCGCTCCCAAATCACATCACAGTGCTTACACATAGATCACAAACACTTTACAGAGCCCGCTCCCAAATCACATCACAGTGCTACACATAGATCCCAAACACTTTACAGAGCTGACCCCAAATCACATCACAGTGCTTACACATAGATCACAAACACTTTACAGAGCCCGCTCCCATATCACATCACAGTGCTTACACATAGATCACAAACACTTTACAGGCCCGCTCCCAAATCACATGACAGTGCTACACATAGATCACAAACACTTTACAGGGCCCGCTCTCAAATCACATCACAGTGCTACACATAGAACACAAACACTTTACAGGGCCCGCTCCCAAATCACATCACAGTGCTACACATAGATCACAAACACTTTACAGAGCCCGCTCCCAAATCACATCACAGTGCTACACATAGATCACAGACACTTTACAGAGCCCGCTCCCAAATCACATGACAGTGCTACACATAGATCACAAATACTTTACAGGGCCCGCTCCCAAATCACATGACAGTGCTACACATAGATCACAAATACTTTACAGAGCCCGCTCCCAAATCACATCACAGTGCTTTACACATAGAACACAAACACTTTACAGGGCCCGCTCCCAAATCACATGACAGTGCTAGACATAGATCACAAACACGTTACAGAGCCCGCTACCAAATCACATCACAGTGCTACACATAGATCACAAACACTTTACCTCATATTGCCTGCTCAACTAGACTTGGGGATTGCATTAACATTGGATAAAGTGCTTTGGAATACATTCTCACATACATAGTGCATTAGGCTGCGCTTAGAGTGCCCGCGACGGCAATGCGACGTCGCTCCAAAACAACTGACTCCGTCGCCATCGCTTATAGTAAGCGCAGTGGCAACGGAGCGACCAAATATCACAAACACTTTACAGGGCCCGCTCCCAAATCACATGACAGTGCTACACATAGATCACAAATACTTTACAGAGCCCGCTCCCAAATCACATCACAGTGCTACACATAGATCACAAACACTTTACAGGGCCCGCTCCCAAATCACATCACAGTGCTACACATAGATCACAAACACTTTACAGGGCCCGCTCCCAAATCACATCAGAGTGCTTACACATAGATCACAAACCCTTTACAGAGCCCGCTCCCAAATCACATCACAGTGCTACACATAGATCACAAACACTTTACAGAGCCCGCTCCCAAATCACATCACAGTGCTTACACATAGATCACAAACACTTTACAGGGCCCGCTCCCAAATCACATCACAGTGCTACACATAGATCACAAACACTTTACAGGGCCCGCTCCCAAATCCCATCACAGTGCTACACATAGATCACAAACACTTTACAGAGCCCGCTCCCAAATCACATCACAGTGCTACACATAGATCACAAACACTTTACAGGGCCCGCTCCCAAATCACATGACAGTGCTAGACATAGATCACAAACACTTTACAGGCCCGCTCCCAAATCACATCACAGTGCTACACATAGATCACAAACACTTTACCTCATATTGCCTGCTCAACTAGACTTGGGGATTGCATTAACATTGGATAAAGTGCTTTGGAATACATTCTCACATACATAGTGCATTAGGCTGCGCTTAGAGTGCCCGCGACGGCAATGCGACGTCGCTCCAAAACAATTGACTCCGTCGCCATCGCTTATAGTAAGCGCAGTGGCAACGGAGCGACCAAAAATGTGGAAGCGGGTTAAATTTAATTTTTTACAGACTGTCGCCACATGTGACTGTCTCTGAACCAATCAATGACCCCGTCGCTATCTTAAAGTTAAATTAGAACTTTCGCGGGTGGCGACGTCATCGGTCGCATCGCACTATAATTGCGGCCTTACACATTCCCTGTTCTCCCCCAGATACTAAAGTACATTTGGCTGAAATAAGCCTTACATAGGTGGCCAAGTTACAAGGATTTAGGGGCAGCTAGCTGGGCTTCATCCCAGTTTTGTGATGCCAGCTACCCCTACGGTCACACTTCCATATAATTACTGTGGGATGTATTGCACACAATGCTCACAGGGATATTGTTTTCATGTAGCTTCTCTAAATAAGAGCATGAAAAAAATATAGTGCAATTATGCATTTGTAGGCACACTATATCTTTGGTGTTCAGAGACTGTTTTCTAAGGGTGTCTAAGTGCGAGTGAACTTCTGGTGGTAATATAAATGAGTCTCACTCACAGATATGA